>NW_011494688.1:1014396-1036772 GCF_000754665.1 Bison bison bison | reverse complement strand
GATGACCACAGCAGCTGCCATGTTCATAATATGGATACAGACCCAGAATAAGTAGTTCTCATATAGTTCCCCGCCCCCCCCCCCCCCCCCCACGAAGCTATGACAGATGCGCAGCTGGAGCAGTCTATGGCATGAATGGGAACAGGGGTCAGTTAAGAGCTGACAGGGAATTAGAATGTTTATTGATTAAGTACAATAGGTGGTCTTTTCATTCACTCAAAACAAGTTGTAATTTTGAATATGATTCCTTCCCACTCCCACTTCTTTTAGTCTCTGCTCATCTACCTGGGAAGTCTGAGCTTCTTCATGAAAAGTGGGTCCTTATGTGACCACCTCTGCCCCCATCCCCCAAATTGGACTCTTACTACAGAGAGAACCAGAAGTGGAGGGTGACACGGGAAAGTCAGCACGGAGAATGCTTGGCCAGGGAATGGCAGCGTGGTGGCAGAGGGCCGGGAAGGAGGGGGTTGGAGAACAGGAAGATGTTACACATGGCAAGAGGTGGTCCAAGCACCGGGGCCAGAAGCACACTGAGGCTGAGAACTGACCGCAGGCTGTCTTTCCCTTGTATGTATACACCTTTTAGGTAGAGGTCGGAGATAGAACACAGATCAATAACTGGTGTTTGCTGCTCTGCACAGTGAAAAGCGGTTTAGGTGTCAGAGAAGGAGAGACCAGATTCAAGCCCACAAGTAGACATGATGCTTATACTGCTTTATACCTGAGGGTAGTGGTCATCTTCTGGTGCTTTGCACACACAGTTCTTATATACATACATAATGAAGAGCCAAGATCAATGAGGTCTGGATGTGGGGCTGAATCTAAACTTATTGCTAAGAAAGAACGAACAGAAGGGACTTACTGGCATGACACAGCCACCTTGAATTTAGCAATGTAATTTCTTCGTAAGTAAGAACCATTTTAGTGTCTGATTTCACAGTATTACTTTGCAGCTAGTCATTGTCTGGTCTTATTTAAAAGTGGCATTAGATGTTAGCTAATAAGATCAGTGTAACCCTGTACTCCTCTCTACCTGCATCCTGTCTCTATTCTTTAGTCTCCATTTGACCCAAGTCATTGTAACATCTCATCATCCTCAGGTGACTGACAGTAATTTCTGGACTAGGCTTAAGGAGTATTGATAAAAATAGGAAAAAATTATAGTGTCTGCCCCAGCATTGTCTTTTTCTAGATCTTCACAGGAAGGACACAGAATTCTTTTTCCTTTCTGGGATGGGTTTGTTTATTAACCCAACCAAGATCACAGGGGATGTTTTTCATTGCTCCATCTGGCAGGCGTCCAACACTGAGTCATGGGTCCTTACTTTGGAAACTGTATCTCACTTGGATTAAGGAATAGTAAACTGCAATAGTTTTTAGAAAGAGGTACATCTAGCCACAAAGAACAGAATAATGTGTAAGAGCAGAGAGTCACACTGACTTTGTACTTAAAAAAAATCAGCCTGAATAGAAAAGTCATTTTTTTGTGCCATGACGCGACCTGTTCTTGTCATTGCTTAAGAGATGTGCAAACTTTGCCATTAAGCCCAGTTCCTTTGTGGCCAGGTATGAAGTCAGGATCTTACCAGCACCTGGAGTTAGGGAAAGAAAGAAAAAGGTAGCAGGTGGCCCTCCCGTGAGAGGTACACTCATCCTTTAAAATGACACACGCAGAGAAGGAAATGGCAACCCACTCCAGTATTCTTGCCTGCAGAATCCCAGGGATGGAGGAGCCTGTTGGGTGCCATCTATGGGGTCGCACAGAGTCGGAAACGACTGATGCGACTTAGCAGCAGCAGCATGTTAATGTCTATAGCTGGGTTAAAATCATACTTTTAAAACTACTGTTACAAGAGTAAGACTGCCTCTGTCACTGATGGGGCCTATGACTAGTTAATAAATCAGGAGATGAAACAAAAAATAAAATAAAATAACACACGCTTCTTAAGACCGCCCATGTCACCCTGGCTCATCTAACAGTGTCTGAACTTGCCCCATTGATCTCACGCCTTTTGAGAAGGAAATGCACAGGAATCCTTGCTTAATACAAGCTCTTCCTCCAGACTGCAAAATGAAAGATGAGATGCACACTGATCTGAAATCTAACTTTCCACTTATTTATTATGTGAGTCTCAGAATTACACTTTTAGAACTAGAGTTTGAAGGGAACAGCTACCTACTCCAGTGTTCTGGCCTGGAGAATTCCATGGACTGAAGAGTCTATGGGGTTGCAAAGAGTCAGACATGACTTGAGTGATTTTCACTTCACTTTGAGTGGATCAGTTCAGTTCAGTTCAATTCAGTCGCTCAGTTGTGACTAACTCTTTGCAACCCCATGGACTGCAGCACGCCAGGCCTCCCTGTCCATCACCAACTCCTGGAGTTTACTCAAACTCATGTCCATTGAGTCACTGATGCCATCCAACCATCACATCCTCTGTCGTCCCCTTCTCCTCCTACCTTCAATCTTTCCCAGCATCAGGGTCTTTTCCAATGAGTCAGCTCTTTGCATTAGGAGGCCAAAGTATTGGAGTTTCAGCTTCAACATAGTCTTTCCAATGAATATTCAGGACTGATTTCCTTTAGGATGGACTGCTTATATCCTTGCAGTCCAAGGGACTATCAATAGTCTTCTCCAACACCACAGTTCAAAAGCATCAATTCTTTGGCGCTCAGCTTTCTTTATAGTCCAACTCTCACATCCATACATGACTACTGGAAAAACCATAGCCTTGACTATGGATGGACCTTTCTTGGCAAAGTAACATCTCTGCTTTTTAATATGCTGTCTAGGTTGGTCATAACTTCTCTCCCAAGGAGTAAGCGTCTTTTAATTTCATGGCTGCAGTCACCATGTGCTGTGATTTTGGAGCCCAAGAAAATAAGGTCTGCCACTGTTTCCACTGTTTCTCCACCTGTTTGCCATGAAGTGATGGGGCTGGGTGCCATGATCTATTTTCTGAATGTTGAGCTTTAAGCCAACTTATTCACTCTCCTCTTCCACTTTCATCAAGAGGCTCTTAAGTTCTTCTTCACTTTCTAACATAAGGGTGGTGTCATTTGCATATCTGAGGTTACTGATATTTCTCCCGGCAATATTGATTCCAGCTTGTGCTTCATCCAGCCCAGTGTATCTCATGATGTACTCTGCACATGAGTTAAATAAGCACAGTGATAATATACAACCTTGACTTACTCCTTTTCCTGTTTGGAACCAGTCTGTTGTTCCATGTCCAGTTCTAACTGTTGCTTCTTAACCTGAATACAGATTTCTCAAGAGGCAGGTCAGGTGGTCTGGTATTCCCCTCTCTTTCAGAATCTTCCACAGTTTGTTGTGATCCACACAGTCAAAGGCTTTGACATAGTCAATAAAACAGAAGTAGATGTTTTTCTGGAACTCTCTTGCTTTTTTGATGATGCAATGGATGTTAGTAATTTGATCTCTGGTTCCTCTGCCTTTTCTAAATGCAACTTGAACATCTGAAAGTTCACAGTTCCTGTACTGTTGAAGCCTGGCTTGGAGAATTTTGAGCATTACTTTACTAGCATGTGAGATGAGTGCAATTGTGTGGTAATTTGAGCATTCTTTGGCATTGCCTTTCTTAGGGATTGGAGTAAAAACTGACCTTTTCCAGTCCTGTGGCCACTGCTGAGTTTTCCAAATTTGCTGGCATATTGAGTGCAGCACATTCACAGCATCAACTTTTAGGATTTGAAATAGCTCAACTGGAATTCCATCACCTCCACTAGCTTTGTAGTGATGCTTCCTAAGGCCCACTTGACTTCTCATTCCAGGATGTCTGGCTCTAGATGAGTGATCATACCATCGTGATTATCTTGGTCGTGAAGATCTTTTTTGTCCAGCTCTTCTGTGTATTCTTGCCACCTCTTCTTAATATCTTCTGCTTCTGTTAGATCCATACCATTTCTGTCGTTTATCAAGCCCATCTTTGCATATGTTTCCTTGGTATCTCTAATTTTCTTGAAGAGATCTCTAGGCTTTCCCATTCTGTTGTTTTCCTCTATTTCTTTGCACTGATCACTGAGGAAGGCTTTCTTATCTCTCCTTGCTGTTCTTTGGAACTCTGCATTCAAATGGGTATATCTTTCCTTTTCTCCTTTGCTTTTTGCTTCTCTTCTTCTTTTCAGAACTATTTGTAAGGCCTCCCCAGATAGCCATTTTGCCTTTTCACATTTCTTTTTCTTGGGGATGGTCTTGCTCCCTGTCTCCTCTACAATGTCAAGAACCTCTGTCCATAGTTCTTCAGATACTCTGTCTATCAGATTTAGTCCCTTAAATCTATTTCTCACTTCCACTGTATAATTATTAGGGATTTGATTTAGGTCATACTTGAATGGTCTAGTGGTTTCCCTACTTTCTTCAATTTAAGTCTGAATTTAGCAATAAGGAGTTCATGGTCTGAGCCACAGTCAGCTCCTGGTCTTGTTTTTGCTGACTGTATAGAGCTTCTCCATCTTTGGCTGCAAAGAATATATCAGTCTGATTTTGGTGTTGACCGTCTGGTGATGTCCATGTGTAGAGTCGTCTCTTGTGTTGTTGGAAGAGGGTGTTTGTTATGACCAGTGTGTTCTTTTGGCAGAACTCTATTAGCCTTTGCCCTGCTTCATTCTGTACTACAAGGCCAAATTTGCCTGTTACTCCTGATTCTTGACTTCCTACTTTTGCATTCCAGTCCCCTATAATGAAAAGAACATCTTTTTTGGGTGTTAGTTCTAGAAGGTCTTGTAGGTATTCATAGAACTGTTCAGCTTCAGCTTCTTTAGCATTACTGGTCTAGGCACAGACTAGGATTACCCTGATATTGAATGGTTTGTCTTGGAAACGAACAGAGATATTTGTGCCATTTTTGAGATTGCATCCCAGTCTGCATTTCAGAATCTTTTGTTGACTATGATGGCTACTTCATTTCTTCTGAGGGATTCTTGCCCACATTTGTAGATATAATGGTCATCTGAGTTAAATTCATCCATTCCAGTCCATTTTAATTTGCTGATTCCTAAAATGTTGACATTCACTCTTGCCATCTCCTGTTTGACCACTTCCAATTTGCCTTGATTCATGGACCTGACATTCCAGGTTCCTATGCAGTGTTGCTCTTTATAGTATCGGACCTTGCTTCCATCACCAGTCACATCCACAACTGGGTTTTGTTTTTGCTTTGGCTCCATCTCTTCATTCTTTCTGGAGTTATTTCTCCACTGATCTCCAGTAGCATATTGGGCACCTACCAACCTGGGGAGTTCATCTTTCAGTGCCCTATCTTTTTGCCTTTTCATACTGTTCACGGTGTTCTTAAGGCAAGAACACTTAAGTGGTTTGCCATTCCCTTCTTCAGTGGACCACATTTTGTCAGAACTCTCCACCATGACCCATCCACCTTGGGTAGCGCTCCATGGCATGACTCATAGTTTCGTTGAGTTAGGCAAGGCTGTGGTCCATGTGATTAGGTTGGTTAGTTTTCTGTGATTGTGATTTTCAGTCTGTCTTCCCTTTGATGGAGAAGGATAGAGGCTTATGGAAGCGTCTTGGATCAGTGTCCTCATATTATCATATTCTTCTTCCTTCGTACTCCAGTTTCTCTGCTTTTTGAGAATGAAAATATTGAGAGGTTGAGGGAAAACCGTGATCAAACAGAGTCATTTGGATCCTTCATGATGAAAATGTACTGTCTAAACATTAGGGGAGGTGGACATCCTATTATAAGGTTTTGAATGGATGGAAAAGATTTTCTTTTTAAAATTACCTGGGTATTTATGCCCCTTATTTGAATCTTCAAAGCATAAAATGGGCTGTGTCTTACCTGTTTTTATTTGTCTCTGAAGGGGTTAATAATAATCCCCTGTGGAATTTCTGGAAAGATGAAAAGAAGTAACATATTCATAAAACATTTACAGCAGTGATGAACATAAAATAGGAGCTCAATAAATGGCAGTCCCTCTTTTTTTTTTTTTTTTTATCAGATGGATACGACTGTCTGTATTCTTCCTGCTATAGGATTAGAATTAGGCCGGGAGCATACTGGAGGAAGAGGGAGAGCTTGGAGCATTTAGGGCTTCAGTTTAAAACAGCAACAACAAAGCAATGAGGGTTGACATTGCATTGTCACCCACTGATGAGTTTATGTTGCTTGTCACTTGGATGACAATTGGTAGTCTATAATCAATTTCAAGGACCGTAAAAATCTAACCCAACCAACCCATTTCCTACAACTCAGTTGCCTGTGACTTTAGTAAAGCCAGCTGCTGTCAGTCCCCAGCATTCTGTCCCGCTAGGCGTATCCTGTGGCCTGGGATAGCCCACTTCCGCTTCCGCCCTTCTCTTCCTGCCTTTACTCACACACCCTCCATTCAGCATCTACCAGATCTACAGTCCAGTGCGCTACCCTCTTCCTCTGTGCTCCTGTGATAGCACAGAGGAAGGCATTTGTAATAGCACAAAGGCATTTGTAATGCCTTTCACACATCTTCTCTCCTGGTGGTGCAGTGGAGAAGTACCTGGGCTTTGCAACCTGACCTTGTGGGTTCTAATCCACATTCCACCACTAATTAAATGTGTGAGTTTTGAATAGTAACTCTGAATCTGTTTTTTCATCTATAAACTGGAAACAATAGTACCTGCTTCATAGGGCTGAGGATTAAGTGAGACATTCAAGCACAGTGTGTAGGACATGCAAAGCAGTCAATCTTTGTAAACCAGCAAGAGGAGTACAGGATTTGTGTCCTTGTTTTTATCTTGGCCTTATCTGCATTACTAGAGACTAAATGCCTCAAAGGCAGTAGTTGGCTTTCCTCCTGACATAGGCCCTTGCCCAGCGTTCCACTGTCTCACCACTCAGAGTAGGGTGCAGGTCGCCTGGGGGCTTGTTGTTCATGCAGAATCTCAGGGCCTGTGCCAGACCTATGGAATCAGCATCTGCATTTTCACAAGGTTCCATGAAATTTGAGAAACACCACACTTGATAAAATGTATCCCTTGAAATTTGAGAAACACTGCACTCATTCCTTGAATTCACTTGCTGAAGCTGATATTTTAATTATGCTAGTAATAGAAAAACAGTCATTGAATGCTCTATGATCAATACTGCCGTTACATCGCTGGCATTTATTTATTAGGATCCTTTAGATCAGTGGTTCTCAAAGTGTGTTCCCCAGACCAGCAGCATCAGATTCACTTGGGAACTTGTCAGAAATGCAAGTTTTCAGGTGATTCGAGAGCATCCCCCAGGTTAGACCCACCACTTTAGAACATTGGGAAGCAACCAGAAGTACCATGCTAATAATGAGCATCCCCTTCTTCCTGCCTTGTTGTTTGATTTCTTCTCTTCCATCTCTTTCAAGAAGCAAGCCAGTTAAATGTTATATCGTTTCCTTTCTGTGTTTGCTGGATACTTGCTGGTGCACATACACGTCTTAATGTCTACCTGGCAGACTGACATATGTCAAATACCTTTTCCAGTGTACGGAATACACAACCTATATGGCTTATCTGCACTCCCTGTATTGTGTTTTGTTTTGTTAATTTTATTCATTTTTTGAATAGGTGATAGATGTACGTGGTATAAAATTCCCAAGGTACAAGAGTTTACCGTGAAAAGTAAGTCTCCCTGCTTCTTACTCCAGTAATAGAGTTCCTTTCTCCAAGGGCAATCACTGAGCTTTCATCACAGACATTTATTGAGCACCTACTATGTGCCAGGCATTGTTCTTGGGCACTGATATTGAACGAAACAGAGGAAAACCCCTGCCTTCACAGAGCTGACATTTCATTTACCGATTTCTCGTTGTATTTGTTCAATAGCACAGAATTTGGCAGTAGTTAAAAGCAGGACTCTGGAGTCAAACCAACTGATTTTAAATCCAATATTCCCCATGTTCTAAGTGATCTCAAGCTATTTATTCTACCACTGTGACCTGGGTTTTCTTTATCCTGAAATGGAGATAGCAATTCTATTCTCTACGGTTGTGGTGAGAATTATACTTGTAAAGCACCAAACAGTGCCTAGAACAGAGTAAATGCTCAATAAATACAGGTGTTGATTATAATGATGTGATCTCATTCTACTGTTCTATAATGTAAACTAGAAATGGCTAGAGGATTTATTTTCTAGTAGTATCCATTTCCTCTCTTTGCTATCTGATGATCAAAAAAAATCACCTTTTTTCAGAACAAGCACAATAAATTTGCTCTCTCAATTCTGATCATTAACAGATTGATGATAAGACTGACTTCTATGAAGTAATCAACCTCTTTTTAAAAATCACTAGAGCATAGAGACTGTCTTCCTCTTCTTTTTAATCCAGCTTTAAAAAAAAAAATCCCATGTAATTTGGAGGTTTGTCTACTATTATTTCATTTGGAGGTATTTTGTACCATTATTTTCAGCTTTTTAATGTTATAAAGTACATTCCTTGGGAAGAGTCTGCATTTCACATCAGAGGGATTAAACACTTATAAGCAAAGTTTCTGACAATACAATTTGATATAGTTACCGTAAGGAACATTTTTTGTGATTCTAGTCCCCAACCAGATAGGAAAACAACTTTAACCCCTGGAAAAGTAACAAAAGTATTCCTCAATGACAGTCTTAAGAGAATTATACTTGGAAAAGATTAAGATGTAAAGATTAGAAGGGACAAAAAGGGGGAAAAGATTAGAAGGAACAAAAAGGGGGGAAGAGAGAAGAAAAGAACTCCTAGGGCTTGAAAACATTTACATATTAAGCCAAGGACTGTTTCATTTATTTAGCATAAAAAAGTATTAGTGGGCATAATGAAAGATTGCAAGGAAGTTGTGTTAAGTTTATTCCCCCATGTACTGATCCTGGACCAATGAGCTGAATTCTGAAAGGGAATGTGACCGACCACAGTCGTGATAACCATTTAATATATTCTTTTTCCCCTTTGTCCCTGATTATATTTTGTATCATTTCCTGGCAGACTGGGTGTATGGATCTTTGAAAGGTTGACTGTAGTATAGGAAGCCTCTTCTCTTCACCTTGTCATGGAAGAAGGACTAGGAGGAGGGGTACCTGGGGAATGGAACTGAAATGCCTCTGAGGTAGATTTGGGGTGTTTTGTATTCTCCTTTAAACATTTTCCTGCCTCTGATATTTTATTGTCAAAAATGGATTAACACAGGAACATCAGGGCTTGTAATTTTGAAAGGCATAAAGTCCCTTCTGGGATTCCCAGGTGGCTTAGTGGTAAAGAATCCCCCTGCCAGTGCAGGAGATGCCAGAGACATGGGCTGGAAGATCCCTTGGAGGAGGAAGTGGCAACCCCCTCCAGTATTCTTGCCTGGGAGATCCCACGGACAGAGGAACATGGCGGGCTACTGTTCAAGGGGTCTCAAAGAGTCAGACACAACTGAGCGCGCGCGCAAAAAGTCCCTTCCAAACAGGCGAGGCTTCCTTGGGTGGCGCTTGCCCATGTGCTCTTCTCAAACTTTGTCTGTACTAATCACATACCCCACTGCGGAGCTCGCTCTGACCAGCGGTGCGTTAGGCAACCGGCGTGTGACCGCTTTGCCTTACTCCTGCAACTTGTCATTTCTCATCCGCCTCTGTTCCCACTACTTATTACCTTAAACTCAGTGGTTTAATTTAGTATCATCATCTCTCATGGTTGTGTGAGTTAACGAGGCTCAGCTGGGTTCTTAAGATCTTTCAGAAGTTTGCAGTGAGATAGCAGCTGAGGGTAACTTGATGGGATGTTCCATGTGGCAGCATCATTCAAGGGTCTGTCACCTCAACTGGGATGGCCGGGACAGCTGAGAACTGACTGGCATCTCTCTCCATAGGGCTACCTTGACTTTCTTTACACCTTTACAAGAGGTGGCCTCTTGGTACTCAAATTTCTTGCCTTGGGATTGACTCCTCCCCTTTGGAACAAGCGCTCCAAAGAGACTCAGGCAGAAACTGCAAGGTGTCTCTGAACTCAAAGTTCAGAGTCATGTAAAATCACTTCCTCTGCATTTTACTGTTCAAAAATCAAACCAGCTCAAATGTCAACAAGTGCAGTATACAAGGCATGGATACCAGAAACTTGGTTCACTGCATGGGGTAGAGAGGGCATCTTTAGACACGAGCTACCACACCCTCTTTGCCAGAAAATAGTCAGACTTACCTTCAACACAACGGTTGTGCCATTGCACCAGATGCTTCTAGGAAACATAAGCCCACACAAGTACTTGGTGGTGGTGGCTTAGTCACTAAGTCATGTCTGACTCTTGCAACCCCATGGACTGTAGCCTGCCAGGCTCCTCTTTTCATGAGATTCTCCAGACAAGAATACTGGAGTGGATTGCCATTTCCTTCTCCAGGGGAACTTCCAAACCCAGGAATCAAATCTGGGTCTTCTGCATTGCAAGCAAATTCTTTACTGACTGAGCTATGAGGGAAGCCCTGCACAAGGACTTAGTAAGCTAAAATGTATGGGGTTTGGTAATGTTTATTCTAACTAAATATATCTGATATTGTATGAGTATTGTTTGTTCATAGAATTGCTTTTGTTGGCTTATATGCATTCGTACCTGTTGGTCAGAAGCTGCTACTAATAAAAATATTTTTGGATTAGAGTAGTTAACCAGACACTCAACACAGTTCATCTATTCCTTTCTAACCTTCGGTATAGTCGTGTATTTTACTATACAATAATTATGGAATATTTTGTTTATTAAAATGAGAGTTGTATTAATGTTATTCATCCATTCATTCAATCAACAGGTATTTGTTGAGTACCTGTGATGAACCAGGCTCTGTGTCAGGCAGTGCAAAGCTGGGATACTTGGTGCTATGTTGGGATTTTGCCCTGACTAGTATCAGCCTTAGCATTTTAAATGTTAATTATATGAGTTCATGCGTTCGTATGTTTGGGCACTAAAGAAAGCAGATGTTACTGAACAATAGTAACAGTTAGTGCTGACTACACCTTTCTTTGTGCGTTATTTCACTGAATCCTCCCAAGAGGTCTTAGGACAGAGGCAGCATTGATATCCAAGGTTCAGTAGAGGTTGAAATTTTGACTCAAGAGTCAACAGTATTCCTATTACACTAAACTGCATTAAAATAACACCTTTATTTCTAAATTCCGTGCCTTTTAAGAAATATTTTCACCATTCGAAAATGGTGACTGCATAACTACTTAATTACGGTTACTTGATATTCATAAGACCACTTTAGTCATTGGCCAAATGTACTGACAGCTCCCATCCCCATCCCAACACTGGGCTTCTTTAGGCTTCATACTGAGCATTTCTGAGGCCTAAGAAGGAGATGTAAAAAAGGATAGAAACTTACTGAAATTTTACTGTATCCCAGTCACCAAGCTTGGCATGCCAAAAGAGTACAAAGCTGCCGTGGCATGTAGATGGGGAAAAAAGCAAAATCATCAAGCTCTTTAATAAAAGCAATCATGAATTCCAAAAATATTGATGGAGCACTTACAATACGGCAAGCCCGGGACAACGGGTGTTCTTACTCTCCCACGGGAGAAACCAAGCAGACGTTGTTCCTGCCAACACACTCTGATATGGGAAACCCACATGAGAGACACTCCAGAGGGTGAGTGGAGGATGAGAAGAGTTCTGCTGCTGCTGCTAAGTCGCTTCAGTCGTGTCCAACTCTGTGCGACCCCATAGACGGCAGCCCAGAATCAAAGGCTGGAGAAATTACTCAGGTGAAGAAGGCGGGGTGAAGGTTCCATCAAAGGAAGACACCCTAGGTAGTGGCTCAAAGTCTAAAGACGTCCAGAAATTCTAGGGACTGAAAGAATTCTGTGTAACAGAAGGGCAGGATGAGTGTGGAGGGGTGGCCAGAGAGAAGTTGGTCAAGAAGTCACGAAGAAGGAAACTTTTCTTGCAGTCCTTGTTAGGAAGCTTGAATGAGTGACCACCGTTGAATCAGACTTTGCTGAGTAGTTTGGGGGTGGGGGCTGTTTGTTTGTTTCGTTTTCTGGCCGTACCGTGTGGCATGTGAGATCTGAGTTTCCTCACCAGGGATCGAAATTGTGCCCTCTGCCTTGGAAGCACAGTCTTAACCACTTGACTGTCAGGGAGGTCCTAGTATGTTGGATTTTAAGTGCATCTGTGGCAAACAGGTTAAAGTTCAGACATTTTCTCCATTTTAACCATGACTTCCTCTTCCATTCTTCAGAGTTGGAAATGATTCTTTTTATTATGTTTATATTACTATTGGGGAGGGAGATATTTTTCAATATGTATCAGGCATTATAAATGGCTTCCCTTCTCATTCTGGGTATTTACAATGTTGATTACAGCCGGGAGGATCGAATTCAAACGCCAGGTGTCATATCGTCTGAATATTAGATGAGTCATTATTTATGCATTGATCCAGGAACAGCAAATCTGTTCCCCACCTCATCAGTTCTACAGATTCATGCTTCTGCATATTTAGGTAACCGTGCAAGAGATAGATGCAAAATATGAAAAGATGCTGCACACCTACTTCCTCCAAGACAATGTCGAAACCTTTTTGCCCTTTCTAGCCTGATTGTTCAGCTGTTCTGAGAGAAAGCAATTGAAATTGCCTCTCCCGAGTGCCCAGATGGCAGATGCAGAAGTCCCACTAGTTTTTCCCTCCACTGCCAACAGAAACAGGGTGGAGCAGCTGGGAAGGGAGGCCAGGAGGCCCAGAGAGAGGAGAACAGTGGAACAATGCAGTGACAGAGGCTCCTTCTCAGCTGCCTCTAGCCCCTTGCAGCCAAGACCTCCCCAGCCAACCCAAGCTCCCTCCGCCTCTCGCCTTCTCCAGGGACTCCTCAGGGAAGGAGGACCAGTTAGTGACTTTGATCCCATCAGAGAGATGAAAGAGTTGGTGCAGGAGATAAAACAGAGCCTCCACTCCATTTCCCCTGCTTGTCTCACTTCTCCTTTCCTCCCACTCGAGAGAGAAACAGCAGTGATGAGTGCTTTCTCCAGCACTGCTTGGAGAGCTCTTGCTGCTTCTCTCTGCCCCACAGTTTCCCAACCTCAACCCGAGGGCAGGCCCTCCCTCCCCCTCTCTCTCTCTCTTTTTTTCCCCTCCTTCCACCTGACAGGGACCATAAATAACCCAGGCTCCTGGTGTTTCCAGCTGAGAACAAAAAGTTATAAAGTTTGCCTGGAGCTCTCTGCCACTCCCTGCCGGGACCACTTCTTTGTTTTCTTCTCCTGTTTTTCCTCTCTACCTGCTTTGGCCGTTTCTCTCTTCAGGTTGGAGAAGAGTCGCCTCCCCATTAAGTGCAGTGGCTCGCTTGCTGGCTCTCCCTAGATTTCAGGCTGTCTCGGCTACCCGGATTAGGCACCGGGCACTGGTATCAAATTACCGAAAGTCTACACTGGAGCAGTCCTCATATTTACATACAAATAAGTCTGGGGCTCGCATTTATGTCACCATTCGGTTCTGCTAGAGGCTTGCCAGAGGAGTTGTTAATCCAATCAGAAGGAGTTTTAAAAGGATGTCTTCGGAGTGATCAAAAAGGATCTTGATCTCAATGAAATGTGGCCAGATTTGGGGGGATTTTTTTTTTTTTTTCATCTGAAAAGCTGAAAGTCTGTTAACACTGATGAATAGGAAAAGATGTGTAATTCTTCACTTGCCGGTGAGGAGACGAAGATGCTGAGAGGAACTCGGAGGTGGTGGTGAAGACCGTGGATCCAACCCAGGGATTGGTTTTTTGGGGGCTGATCTGGAGGTAGATTCTAAATCACTGTCTCAGGAATTCCTGGAAACATCAGGAAAACATTTGAGCAGCCCAGCCTGGTGGAAATGGCTTTAACACAGAGTAAGATCTTTCTTTAAGTTGTACTTAGTGTGTGCTGTTTCTGTTTCCTCCACAGTAAGTGTGCGAATAGCCCAGCTGTAAAGTAACTTAAAATAATCTCTTGGTTCTGGGTAGCTGTAGAAAGCTGATCTGTTTAGTTTTTACACTTGCAAAAACGGTAGCTGATGATGTATTTTTAGACTTGATTGGTAGTTTAAAAGCTGAGCTCTTGTGGTTTCCTGAGTTTAAATGAATGGAAATTATAAACGATGCTGAATGAAGGATTGGAAAATAGAGCTGGAGTGGTGAAATCGCTTACCTTTGAGAAAACAGAAAACATAACACGCCTTTGAAATCCTGTTCAGCCAGCCAGGCTTGTATCCAGTAGAACGAGAGTCGAGTCATAAAAAGGAGAAAAGAGTTTGCCTATTTGTGGAAGGAACTTTTCCACAGCCCATGCTACATTTTGTAAAGGATGGGAAATGTCCCAGAGGGCAAAAGGCATCTGGAAAACCTGCCCGGTCACTCCTGGAATGTGTTTTTTTTTTTCCGCGTGAGATCATGTTATGCCTGTGTAGCTAGCAAAAATATTCTATGCACTTACTCTGTATAGATGGTTCGAGAACAATTTGCTTCTTTCCAGCTGTTGAAGCCCCGATTTGATCTCTGTTGAGGGTAGAGCCACTTTCTGAGCCGGGTTCAAGCACCCGGGCAGCTGTCCTGAGCTGTTCATTTGATAGATTTCGAAACAGTTCAATGTGGATGTGTTTCAAGGTTCCCCAGTTGAGCAGTTCTAATTCAAATTAAATCACTTGCCAGTTATTTACATAACCCCAAACTGAAATCCTGGTTGTGAGAAAACCATTTAAAATAAAGTTGGTTCTCTTCCCACATAAAATTTCCAGAACAGGGATGAAGAGATGCCTCTTATTTTGCAATCCAGGTCCATTCAAACAAACTGCCCTCATCATGGTCGGGCCAGGAAAACTCGAGCTGACACAAGACATGAACCTTTCTAGTCGGCTAGGGCTTGAGGCGGGGACAAGGAGATATGGAAATGTTTAAAAATTGGTACCTAGTGCCAGGAGCTCTTTCTGCTGCTTAAATCCACTCTTGAACTGATGAACTAACCTCTACCTATACTTTCTCTTTCTAAAGGGCAGTTACAAATATTATCCAGGGGATGGGGGGAAATAAACATGAGAAAATGGATGGTTAGCTAATGACCGGAGGAGCAGTTTTCTCCCCAAACAGACACATTTTCAGAAAGGAAGCTTCTGATTCGGGCTTGCTTTGTACATCCGCAGGTGAAGATGCAATGACAGGCGACACGGACAAGTATCTTGGGCCACAAGACCTTAAGGAACTGGGCGATGATTCTCTGCCTGCAGAGGGCTACATGGGCTTTAGTCTGGGGGCCCGTTCTGCCAGGTATTTCACTGTTGCTCTTTACTCACAGTTAATTTAAAACAACCATGATGTCATAAACTGAAACCATTTTCATTTTTCACATTATCCCCAAAAGTGCCCTCGGGGTAAGGATGTGAATTTGGTGAAACGTACACATGCTCTGCTATTTTCTTTTGTGGTTTTCAGTCTTTAATTTTATGTGAGTGAACGTGTTAATTGTTTGTTCTGTTTTTCCCTACCTGGCAGTCATGCTTCAAGCATAATGTAGCAAAAGAGTGCACTGACAGAGTGAGGAAAACCAATCTGGGTCACATGTTTTAAAAATAAGTTTTGTTCCATAGTGAAAGAAAAATCCCATTTTCCCATAAGTAAGAAATATTTGTGTTGATTGTTCACTATACTCTTTTCATGACTGAAGGAACAATTTATGATTGTGACTTTTCTTAAAAGAGTGGATTCTTGGGAAAAAATACATATTGCTTATTGGAATTGTCTAGCAACTGTGTGAGCATCTCTTCGAAAGCTCTGCCGTTTGTTTACAAGGGACATGTTAAAGGTGAAACGGTGACTTGATCAAAAGTCAGAGGCAGGAATGGTGGCAAATTCAGGGCTGAAAACTGAAGCATAAAGCTTTAGTACATGGAAAACCTTGGCTCCAGCCTGACCTGGTTGAAAGGAACAGGACCTTGTCCAGAATTTGGAGACTTCTTTTCCCTGGTTGAATTAACAGCATGTGTGCTGACAGTCAAGTTATTTTTAAGCTAATAATTAAACCTTCTGAGTTAGAGCCCTGGGGACATTTTCCTATAGTTTAAAAGTTTGTTGTAAAAAGTTTCGTTGTCTGATAGTAAATGGCACTTCCCACAAAGTAAACCTGGGAGTTTATTCTCAGTGTCGTTGATACGGATAGTTTAGACTCAGAATTGATTTTTCTTTGAGTCAGTCTTTTTTTTTTTTTTTCTTAATAGAATTTGAAACCTCATGTAACTTAATCAACTTTTGACTTTATACATATATTTATAGAAGGCTTTAAAAGCTTATTGCAGCAGGTGTCATTAATGACAAGAGGAAAATGAGTTTCTAGAAACATGTCATATCTCAGTTAATCACAGATAACAACAAGTTACAGCTGAAAATATGCAGAATCTTAAAGGACCTTAAGGAAAACTTCTGTTTAGAGACTTAATAGCTTTAGTAATCCAATAACTAGCTGATTCGCTTTCTCAGATAATACATAGAAGCTACATTTCATGACTCAGTCATTTGCGTGTAGGGGATTGTAGCAGCTGACCTCCAGTGAGAGATGAAACCAGAATATTGTCTCTTATAAACTTTCCACAAGACAGTTGTGAGGCTTTCATACTTCTAGTCTGGATTGCACCATTCCTCTTTGTTGCTATTATATGTAACTCATTTTTTGACATTGGCAACTGATGTTATGCTCAGAGGCAAATTTAAAAAAATCTCTAAAGCTGATGTGTTTTTTAAAGTACTGTTAGAGTATTACCCAGTATAATATTCTGAGTGTAACATTTAAAAAGGAATACATTAAATGTGTAACTCATCCAACCATAACATTTTTTTTTTTCTTTTTTCCTGTCTGATTTTTTTTTTGCTTTCTACTTCTCCTGTTTTTTCTAAAAATACTTAAAAATAGTCCCAAGATCAGGTAAGAAGATATGACGCTTTGATGGTGTTTCTCCGCCTTTCCCAGCTCATTTTCTCGTCTTTGTTTTCTCGGCATTGTGCTGTGCTGTGCTATGCTGCCATGTGCTGCTGCTTTTTTTATTTCTCTGCTCAGCTTTAGAAAATCAGTTTTGCGATTTGAGAAAATAAGCAAGTAGCTAAATGTGTAATAAATAATGTTACTTATGCAAAGTTGACTGAATACATGAGGAATTTATTTCCCTTAGCATAAAAGTTGTGTAGTGCATGAAGTAACTGGAGAGATCGCCCTGGGTTTATAGGCAGAGTCTTGACTGGGAGGACTGTTTGTTTGCTGAGTGCTGTTATCTTTGAAGTGTGCTAGGCACATAAACTTCAGAATTCTGAGGCATGTGTTTTTCTAACACTTCCTCTGCTTAACACTTAGGGTATACCGATGGCTAAAAATAATATCGTTGACCTCAGTGAAAAACAGTGTAATGCTTTCCAGACCCTCATGCAAATAATCTATCATTTAAGTAGCTGAAAGCACTTCTATGTGTTAGGATTCACGCTGAAGCTTGATGCCTTTAACGGGCTCTCCATCTGCCTAATGTAAGTTGGTCAGGAGTAGGAATTGTCAAATGAAGACATCTTTAGATGTTTCCACTGATGGCTCCCAATTCTAGGCTCTGTTCTTTCATTCACACTCCTACAGTAGTTGAAAGAAAGATGATTTTTTTTTTTAATCAATACATCTTAGATATGTTTAAGGACTAAACTTAAAATTAATGTGTAAACATTAAAAAAAACTTTTAAGTATTTGTTCACATGTACAGTAAAACCATCTCATGTACCACCAATATTATTATCTACCATGGGAACCATAATTTAGAGAAATTAATATCTGTATTGATCAGTGCAGATTGAGTACATGTCCGTCACTCTGTTGGAAAAGAAAGTTCTGTTGGATAGTGTTGAGTTAGAAAGTAGAAAGACAATTCCTGCTTTTATGAAGCTTTTATTGCATCTGAGAGGAGACATGGGGTTAGAAACAGGAATAACAACAAAAGTTTGCAATAAAAACAGGGGGGAAAAAAGTGATGGGTCATGATTGGGCACTGGAGGCCCGACTATGTAAGAGGTCAGAGACACGTGGCTTACTAAGTAAGCTCTATGCAAGGATAATGCTCACTTTCTTTTTTTCCTTTTATATCCAATTTCTAATATTGTGTCCTGCCCATAAGAGTCACTTAGTAAGTATCTGCTCAAAACACTTAATAATGACTCTGTAGAATGATGTCTGTCTTAGAGAAAGTAAGGCTCTCATCCTAGGAGCACATACCGAGTCATTTGTGTAGACACTTGGAATAAAGCCTATCATTCAGGGGCCTCTGTATCTTGATATAAAGATATCCGCTTTGGGATAGTCTGTAGTGCATCCAAAATATATCCATATATGCCTTCAGTATTCTGTGCTTGCACAAAATATTGTGCAAGCACAGAATCATTTCTTAGGTATGTCTCCTTTGCTCTTTTCTCTGACAAGCACAGACAAAGCAGGGCTGAGGCCAAAGTCTGACCAGTGTTGCCGGTAAAGATTCAAGCAGCCATGTTTGGATCAGACACTTTACTACTCCCTAGGCGGGGCCGACTTGCCGTGGTCCTTGTCCTCCACACCAGGAAAGATGACACTGAAACCAAAGGGGCTGTATGTCTACCACATTAGCTGTGAGCTTCCCCATTGCTGAGGAGCCCATTCCAGAAGGCCGGCTCAGCACTCTCGTATTCTGCAGCTGTCTTCCAAGGATGATGAGACAGAAAGCCTCAGACCGCTTTCAAAACAGGAGCCAATGAGAAGCCACCTCATGACCACCTACCTGGTAGGGAGGCAAGGGGCCTTGAAGCAGCTTCTCACAAGACTCCATGCTCTGTGTTCCTGAAGGATCACCAGGGTTCTGTCAGTGCTTATATGAGCTGCCACCCCAGTCTGCCTGGATATTATGTAGATATATGTAGATACGTGGATATATGTAGAGTTACTAGGATCCCTTACTCTATTGATTTCTTTTTTTTTTTAATCAAAATATAACTGACAAATAAACATTATATTAATTTCAGGTACATAACATAGTGGTTCCACATTTGTATATATTGCAAAACAAGCACCATAACAGGTCTAGTTAACACCCATCACCACACATAGTTACACTTGTTCTTTTTAGGCTAACAGATTTTAAGGTCTCACTTAGCAACTTGCAAATATGTGAAACAGTATTATAAACTATAGTCAGCATGCTGTACAGTAAGTCCTCAGGTCTTACTCATTTTATAACTGGAAGTTTATACCTTTGGACCACCCTCACCCATTTTTCCCATCCCCCAAGCCTTCTTGGTATGAGTTTAGAGGTCAAGGTGGTGAGTGGCACTTTAGGACATCAGGGGTCCTGCACTCTGGGAAGTTCAGAGACTGCATAGAATATTGAGAAGGACTAGGAAGGAGAAGAGCAGAAGAAGCAAAGCTAAAAAGAGTTCAGTAAGAAAAGGCAAGATAATTGTGTATGGAATTTGAATTTTTCACAGCCAGAAAGATGGCAAAAAAGATCATGTCGGGATAACACTTCTTGTTTCTTCATGTTTTCCATGAGAAGCAATTGCAAACCAGAGCTCTCAGTAGGTTAAACCTGCGTCTAGTTCCCAAATTCTGATTAACAGATGCATTTATAGCAACGTAATTCCATTAAATAGTGTGAGACAGATGAATGCGGACCAGAAAGAGAGGAGACTCTCAAAGAAGATTTTAACAAAGAAAAAATCTCTCCAGCTATCAAATTACCTAGAGTCATCTGGTTCTTCTGAATTGTCGTGTTGGTTCAACTCTCACATAGAAACATCCAAAGTCTTCCTATATTTCATCTTCTCACAGACTGAATACCAGACAGCCTAATTTTAAACAAAACCTGATCATGAGGTTATCTAAGCTTAAGAAATGTCCTCAAGTATAAGGAAGTTCATTTTTGACCATGTCTTTTCAAGAGCAATTTTGGTTGATATTTTGAGCCATCTTGCCTGTTCCGAAAGTTGCATGCATTAATGTTCTTTTACCCATCTCATCATCATCTCCCCCTCTTGAATGGTTAACTGTAACTACAACAGCCTCCGCTCCTTCAGCTCGGATAGGTCTTACACCTTGAACCGAAGTTCCTACGCCCGGGACAGCATGATGATTGAGGAGCTACTGGTGCCATCCAAAGAGCAGGTATGTGTTCTTTCTCAAACTTTCTTTCGTTGTTAAGCTTTCATTTTTTTATGATTGAATCACACTCTTTGTCGCATGACAGAAACTCTATTTCTGCAAGTTTGATTTTGCCTTTGTAAGTCTTCCTATACTGCCAGTTAAAGACAAAGTCAGGGATTTCCCTGGCGGTCCAGTGGTTGAGGCTCCACACTTCCACTGCAGGGGGCACAGGTTCAATCCCTGGTTGGGGAACCAGGATCACACGTGCCACAGTGTGTGGCCAAAAAAAAGAAAGAAAAAAAAATCAGTTGTACCATAAATCGAAATATCCTCCTCTTCTGCAGATCAGTCTCTCAGATCCCACAGAGAGGAATTTAAAGAAGTCCTAGGAAAGGCATGTATACCTATCTCATTTCTTAGTCAAGTCTTTCAGTTTTTTAAAAAAGGAGAGTTAATAATAGTGAAAGTGAAGTCGCTCAGTCGTGTCTGACTCTTTGCAACCCCATGGACTGTAGCCTACCAGGCTCTCCTGTCCCTGGAATTTTCCAGGCAATAGTATTGGAGTGGATTGCCATTTCCTTCTCCAGGGGATCTTCCCAACCCAGGGATTGAACCTGGGTCTCCTGCATTGTAGACAGACGCTTTACCGTCTGAGCCAATGATAACTGGTAGCTAAAGTTGCTGACATTATCCACACGAATGCTTGATTCTGCTCTACAGTGTATGGGTGTTGGATTTGCTGAAATTGTTTTTAGCAAGTCATAGATTAGATTGGTCATGTTTTTGGCCCATTAGCTCCAAAGCTGCCTGGGATGGGCTTTCTCAAGATGTGCTAGTATTTTGCTTTCTGCTAGAATCTTTGTTTGGTTAATTTGGTATTTATGCAATGTCTTCTTTCCAATAACTGTGGCTCAATAGATACTGGTTTATTGTAGGAAGTCCTAGTGACAGAATCTTGCTGCCTATGGGCTCAGGATGGATCATTAGTCTAGATACACATAATACCTGGTTTTAAATGTGCACTCAGGGGCTGGTAATGGATGAAACTGTTAGGACCATAAAACTAAGTTTGAAGGTGGCCTATAATAGTTAAACAATGACATGGTGAAATTATGCTGGACTTACTGATTCACTACATAATAAAGGTTAATTGGGACAGATGAATAAGTAATAGACATTTATCATCACCAAGTTAGGTAGCCACACATTGGCGGGGGGTGGTCCCACCTGTCTGGAGATGCCGACTTCCAGAAACACAGATGTACATGGCACTTCACAAGGACCACAGTACATATTTTTTAAAGCTTTTTTTTGAAGTTCTTTCTTTCTTTCTTTCTTTTTGGTTGTGCTGGGTCATCGTTGATGTGTGGGCTTCGATCTGGTTGCAGTGAGTGGGGGCTAATCTCTAGTTGCCATGCACAGGCTTCTCGTTACGGTGACTCCTCTTGTTGAGGACCATAGGCTCCAGGATGCGTGGGCTTCAGTAGTTGTGGTTCTTGGCTGCTCACAGCATGCTCCGGGATCTTCCTGGCTCAAGGATCAAACTCGTGTCTCCTGCATTGGCAGGCAGAATCTTTACCACTGAGCCAGCAGGGAAGCCCCCACAGTACATATTTTAACACTTTTATACTCTCTAGAACATTCTTATCAAGCAGGCCTTACAAAGATGACTACAATGGCTATTCAGTGTTCGGTCAAACAAAACACCGTTTGTAGAATGATTATAGGTGCATGCCATAATTTAAGTGGGTGTTAGCACCAAAGAAGGCACTTATCTCAAATAATGAAGCTAAGCTCTTAGGTGTAAAGTGTAGCCTAGGCTGTGGTTTTCTGAAGAACTTTATGCTTGGTTGGCTGTGGTCATTCTCCTAGTTGGGTGATTCTGATCTCTTTATGTTCCCAATTGAAATGAAATATTAGTGGATATATTGATAACACTTCTGAGTATAGAAATAGCTGAAATTCTCTACGCTCTAAGAGAACCCCACAGAACTTACAAAGTTTCAAGTGAAAGGAGAGTCCTTGAACACTTTGCTGTTGTATAACAAATATCCTAGTTCTATCATGGAATAGCAGATCCTCCACTGAACCTAATTACGGTTTATATTTCTGAATATATACTTGTTTAGGGGCAAGGGCCTGAAATGGAGGCCACCACCACCATCATCACCATGAGTTCACCATCATCACCACCACCACCACGACCCCATTACTGCCACCATTCCCTCCACCACCCCCATGACCCCATCCCCACCACTATCCCCTCCACCACCCCCATGACCCATCCCCACCACCAAAACCT
>NW_011494688.1:1010299-1014033 GCF_000754665.1 Bison bison bison | reverse complement strand
CCCCCATGACCCCCCCTTTTACCACCATAGTTATCAGTTTCTGCCTGTAAGCCTTAAGGAGAATGCAAATGTTTGCAGTGCTACAAGCCTACAAACAGGCTTCTGAGGGTTCTCACACCACTACCTGCTAACTACTACCAAGATCTACTTAATCAGGCAGAAGGGTGGGGCAGCATTTACTCAGAATGAAGGATTTGTGAAAAAGAGATGAAGGCTAGAGAGAACTTTTGAGGTGAAGCTGGTGTTCTTTTGTAAAGTTTGTTGCTGCTCCAGTTTCAACAACACCTCTGTGGACATCACAAACCCCACTGTAGACCAGTCAGAAGAAAGGGGAGCTTAGGATACCTTCACATTTTTTACTAATAATTATTAAGTTGCTAACTACAGAAGCAGATAATTGCTTTCTTCAATGGCGACAGAGAACCATTGGTCTGACAGGCATTTCTCATGGAACTAGCATGTTTAATAAACACATCACGTGACTCCAGGATAAATTTACTGGAGCCTTGGAAAAAAGATACAAATGGCATAAAGACATTTTAGGGACAGTTGGTGGCATTTGAAAACACACTGGCTATACTATTAGGAAATTAGTGTTCATTTTCCTAGCAGTGATAATAGTATTGAAGCTATACAGGGGAATATCTCTCTTCCAGGGGTAGGCATGTTGAAATTTTAAATAATAAAGTGATCTTTAAGTCTGCTATTGATTTTCAAATGGTTCAGCCAAAAGTGTATATACATGGAGAGAGAGAAGAAAATCAAATATGACAAAATGCTCACTGTTGAATCTAGGTTGAGTGTCTATAAGTATTACTTATACAGCTTTTTCAACTTTTTTATTTGTATAAAATAAGAATTTGGAGGAAAGGGGAGGACAAATTCTGAAAGAGGTATAGAAACTTATTTAGTCCCTAATGTCTCATTTATCACAAAAGAGAAAAAAAAGACTAATTCCTCAAAAGACAGGCTTTATTTCAGAGGAAAGAGTCTAGTTACACTGGGCACGGCTCATGAGAAGCATTTATTTCAGAAGCGCATTTAAGTACTTTGTTAGAATTAAGTGACAAAAAATATTAGTTTATGTCTATCATGTCTCAAAATCTGCATGTGTAAAATTTTAAAACGGAGTTTCTCCACGGTGTTGATTTTGTCTGAAAGCACGCAAGAAATCTTAAATATTTATAACTCCTAAAGCAGTGATATATGATTTAGTGTCAGATGTAAAACTGCCCTATCATTGCCCAGTTAAAATTGCTTTGACAAGGAAAGCTGACAAATGAATAAAAATTAACTCACCATGAATTTTTTTTTTTTTGCAATGGTAGAGCTCACCCATACAAGCACAGCTACCTCTTTATTATCCGGCTGTTGATTAATCAGTTTGCACATTAACTACAGTTAAAGTGGAGTTGAGACCCAGGATGGTTAGCACAGGCCTGCCACCCCAGGTTCCTGAAACCTGTGCAGATTTGAGGGCAGGTGTGGAGGCCAGTGCTGAGGAGCAGAGTTGGGAGAATGAAGCCATCCCCATGCCCTGCTGGGTCTTAGTCATGATGAGTCCATAAACCACTTAATCCCCCTATGGATATCAAGAGTGGACTCTTTTGTACTGTAATACTGGGTTATCCAGGAACTCTACATTCCTTTACCTTCCCTTCACTTTGCAATCAAGAGTCACACAAAGTGGTGGCCTAAATGGGAAGGAAATCCAAAAAAGAAGGGATTAGGTAAAGCCATAGCTGATTCATTTTGCTATCAGCAGAAACTAACACAACACTGTAAAGCAACTATGCTCTAATAAAAATTAATTTAAAAAGAACAAGTAAAAGAAATTCAGAAAGATGAAGAAACTGAGGTACAAGCAGCTGAAGCAACTCACCCCAGGGGACACAGCTGATAAATGGCAGAGTCACTAGCCATAGGGCCCCATGTTGCCTTCTCTTTGCCTTCTTTATTTAAAGGAAGTTTTATTGAGGTCTAGTTGATTTACAGTGTTGCTTTAATTTCTTCTGTACAGCAGAGTGACTCGACTATACATATATATTTAACACTACTCCACTCTCAGTCTCCACTGCTCCATGTGGGAAGGGAGTCAGCTAAGAACATTATCCTCTGCCCTCCAGATCTCAGACTTGTTAGTATTCTTAACATGGGTGTGGTGCCATCCTCTGCATTTGCTTTTTTTTTGGCATGGAAGATTATATTTAGACACATGTTCTTTATTATGTTTCTAATTCTAGTAATAAGTTCTTATTGAATGTGCTTTAAAAGGAACTGACAACATTTCCAGTTTATATTCAGCAACAAGTTATGAAAATTATGGAGAAAATGATTATACTAAAAATTAGGGCTTAGAAGTCATCATTAAAGGAATGGAAATAGTTGACCTTTACACAGATATGAAGCAGAAAGTAATAGTGGTCTAAAAATATTGTGAAGGCTACCCAGTTAATTACACTTCCTTTGAATGACCCTAAAAGTTGTCGCGATGTGTACTGTAGGCAGAAACATTCAAATCAGTGTGATTTCTGGTAGTTATTCAAAGATGGAATGAGAGCAGAAAGCACTTAGAATCCCCAGCCCACTCTCTTTAGACGCAGTGCCAGCATCTGATGCTCCTACGCCTGTACCTTAACTCATGCGTGCTGGGTGCTGTCACTTCAGTCGCATTCGACTCTTTACGATCCTATCGACTGCCAGGCTCCTCTGTCCATGGAATTCTCCAGGCAAGAATACTGCAGTGGGTTGCCATGCCCTCCTGCAGGGTATCTTCCTGATCCAGGGATCAAACCCACGTCTCTTATGTCTCCTGCATTGGCAGACGGGTTCTTTACCACTGGAGCCAACTGGTGTCATTTAGAAGGGGCTGAGTTCCTCCTTCTTCTCTCCTCCAAGGATGGGCCTCGATGCTGGCTATTCAGAGGATTCCTTGTCCTAAATTACAAAGACTACATCAGGGTGAAATATAAAATCTCAGCCAGTCTAATGAGAGTTTGTGCAGCCTTTGGGGTTGCTAAATGAAAAGGTGATATAAACCCAAAGAGGGCTAGAGACAGAGCATGAAGGTGAACGATTCCTACCATCTTTTGGGCAGTAGCTAGATCCAGTCATGCCTGATGTTGCACCACCCAGACTTTCCCATTATATAAACCAGTACATTAATCTCAATCTGCCCCCACCCCCTGAGGTTTTAAGCCAGTTTAATTTGGGCTTCTGTCCTCACTAATATTCTGGCTATTCTCAGTTCAGTCACTCAGTTACATCTGACTCTTTCTGACCCCAATGCAGCATGCCAGGCTTCCCTGTCCATCACCAATTCCCAGAGCTTGCTCAAACTCATGTCCATAGAGTTGGTGATGCCATCCAACCATCTCATCCTCTGTCATCCCCTTCTCCTCTTGCCTTCAATCTTTCCCAGCATCGGGGTCTTTTCCAATGAGTCAGTTCTTTGCATCTGGTGACCAAAGTATTGGAGTTTCAGCTTTAGCATCAGTCCTTCCAATGAATATTCAGGACTGATTTCCTTTAGGATGGACTGGTTGGATCTCCTTGCTGTCCAAGGGATTCTCAGGGGTCTTCTCCAACACCACAGTGCAAAAGCATCAATTCTTTGGCGCTCAGCTTTCTTTGCAGTCCAATTCTCACATCCATACACGACTACGAGAAAAACCATAGCTTTGACTAGACGGACCTTTGTTGGCAAAGTAATGTCTCTGCTTTTTAATATGCTG
>NW_011494688.1:1007929-1010199 GCF_000754665.1 Bison bison bison | reverse complement strand
ACTAGACGGACCTTTGTTGGCAAAGTAATGTCTCTGCTTTTTAATATGCTGTCTAGGTTAGTCATAGCTTTTCTTTCAAGGAGCAAGCATCTTTTAATTTCATGGCGGCAGTTACCATCTGCAGTGATTTTGGAGCCCAAGAAAATAAAACCTCTCCCTGTTTCCATTGTTTCCCCATCTATTTGCCATGAAGTGATGAGACTAGATGCCATGATCTTAGTTTTCTGAATGTTGAGTTTTAAGCCAACTTTTTCACTCTCCTCTTTCACTTTGATCAAGAGGCTCTTTAGTTCCTCTTCACTTTCTGCCATAAGGGTGGTGTCATCTGCACATCTGAGGTTATTGATATTTCTCCTGGCAATCTTGATTCCAGCTTGTGCTTCCTCCAGCCCGGCATTTCGCATGATGTACTCTGCATAGAAGTTATATAAGCAGGGTGACAATATACAGCCTTGTCATACTCCTTTCCCAATTTGGAATCAGTCTGTTGTTCCATGTCTGGTTCTAACAGTGGCTTCTTGACCTGCATACAGATTTCTCAGGAGGCAGGTAAAGTGGTCTGGTATTTCCATCCCTTGAAGAATTTTCCAGTTTGTTGTGATCTACACAGTGAAAGGCTTGGCGTAATCAATAAAGCAAAAGTAGATGTTTTTCTGGAATGCTGAATGCTGGCTATTGTTAATGGTCAAATCTGGCCTGAATAACCACCTATCAACCACCTATCAACCACCAACGTAGAAAGTCTTCTAGCACTTCAAAGTGAAGTTCAACCTTGAGATTATGTTAGTTTATGCTTTCTTTCCAGGAATAAATCTAATTTTAACTAAATAAAAAGAAAATGAGGGAACTCCTTGGCAGTCCAGTGGTTAGGATTTTGCGCTTCCACTTCTGGGGGCTCAGGTTTGATCCCTAGTTAGGGAACTAATATTCCACAAGCTGCTCAGCAAGGTCAAAACATAGAGAAAGGCATTCTTTGCCAGTTGATCTCTAACAAAACCTTTCATTTCCTTTTGATTCTGTTGACACAGATGCCATGCATCTGTTGTTGTTGTTGTTTAGTCACTAAGTCGTGTCCAACTCTTTGCAACCCTATGGACTGCAGTATACCAGGCTTCCCTGTCCTTCACTATCTCCCAGAGTTTGAGCAAACTCACGTCCATTGAGTTGGTGATGCCATCCAACCATCTCATCCTCTGTTGCCCCCTTCTCCTCCTGCCCTCAATCCTTCCCAGCATCAGAGTCTTTTCCAATAGACCTTTTCCAAAGAGTCATTTCTTTGCATCACGTGGCCAAAGTATTAGAGTTTCAGCTTCAGCATCAGTCTTTCCAATGAGTATTCAGGGTTAATTTCCTTTAGGATTGACTGTTTTGATCTCCTTGCTGTCCAAGGGACTCTCAAAAGTCTTCACCAGCATCACAATTCAAAAGCATCAATTTTTCGGCACTCAGCCTTCTTTAGGGTTCAACTCTCACATCTCTATAGGACTACTGGAAAAACCATAGCTTTGACTATAAGGACCTTTGTCAGCAAAGTGATATCTGTGCTTTTTAATATGCTGTCTAGATTTGTCATAGCTTTTCTGCCAAAGCGTCTTTTAATTTCATGGCTGCGGGCACAGTCTGCAGTGATTCTGAAGCCCTCCCCAAAATAAAATCCGTCACTGTTTCCACTTTTTCCCCATCTAATTGCCATGAGGTAATGGGACTTGGACTGCAAGGAGATCCAATCAGTCCATTCTAAAGGAGATCGGTCCTGGGTCTTCTTTAGAAGAAATGATGCTAAAGCTGAAACTCCAGTACTTTGGCCACCTCATGCAAAGAGTTGACTCATTGGAAAAGACTCTGATGCTGGGAGGGATTGGGGGCAGGAGGAGAAGGGGACGACAGAGGATGAGATGGCTGGATGGCATCACTGACTTGATGGGCGTGAGTCTGAGTGAACTCCTGGAGTTGGTGATGGACAGGGAGGCCTGGCGTGCTGCGATTCATGGGGTCGCAAAGAGTCGGACACGTCAGAGCAACTGAACTGAATGGGACCAAATGCCATGATCTTAGTTTTTTGAATGCTGAGTTTGTTTTTTTTTTTTACTTTTAAATTTTATTTTATTTTTAAACTTTACATAATTGTATTAGTTTTGCCAAATATCAAAATGAATCCGCCAAAGGCATACATGTGTTCCCCATCCTGAACCCTCCTCCCTCCTCCCTCCCCACACCATCCCTCTGGGTCATCCCAGTGCACCAGCCCCAAGCATCCAATATCGCGCATC
>NW_011494688.1:988443-1007829 GCF_000754665.1 Bison bison bison | reverse complement strand
GTCACTCTCCCAAATCTTCCCACCCTCTCCCTCTCCCACAGAGTCCATAAGACTGTTCTATACATCAGTGTCTCTTTTGCTGTCTCGTACACCAGGTTATTGTTACCATCTTTCTAAATTCCATATATATGCGTTAGTATACTGTATTGATGTTTTTCCTTCTGGCTTACTTCACTCTGTATAATAGGCTCCAGTTTCATCCACCTATTAGAACTGATTCAAATGTATTCTTTTTAATGGCTGAGTAATACTCCATTGTGTATATGTACCACAGCTTTCTTATCCATTCATCTGCTGATGGACATCTAGGTTGCTTCCATGTCCTGGCTATTATAAACAGTGCTGAGATGAACACTGGGGTACACGTGTCTCTTTCCCTTCTGGTTTCCTCAGTGTGTATGCCCAGCAGTTGGATTGCTGGATCATAAGGCAGTTCTATTTCCAGTTTTTTAAGGAATCTCCACACTGTTCTCCATAGTGGCTGTACTAGTTTGCATTCCCACCAACAGTGTAAGAGGGTTCCCTTTTCTCCACACCCTCTCCAGCATTTATTATTTGTAGACTTTTGGATATTTTTGAATGCTGAGTTTTAAGCCAGCTTTTTCACTCTCCTCTTTCACGTTCATCAAGAGGCTCTTTAGTTCCTCTTGGCTTTCTGCCAGTAGAGTGGGATGATCTGCATATCTGAGGTTGCAGATGTGCATCTACAAAAAGAGAAAAATGGGGCAGATGCAGGGCCCTGTCTGTCTCCAATTAGGTTGCTCTCATCTTTCAGACTTCCTTCTTCAGACCTGATTTGCCCACAATCTTTGTGTCTAAGGGGGCTCAATAGCAGGGCTTCCAAGGGTGACCAGTTTAGAAGGTGTAACTATACCAATATGCAAACAGTTACACTGGCTTTTGGGTCCCTGTGAACATCATTCTGGAGTCAGTGCTGGAGGCTTCCCAGTAGCCTCCCCGTACCTGGAGGCAGTTGTCACACTGTGGACACGCCCTAACTCTTCTCATTTATCTCCCCCACTAGGATTCCAGATCCTTTGAGCTGGACTTGGTCTTCTGTGAGGCTGAGGATGGTCTCATGTATCCTTCTCTATATACTGTGTTGTGTACAACTTGATATGTTAGCAAGGAATGTGTGAATTGGAGAGTTCTTTGGGAGAAATTCACATTTATTTATTTGTTTAAGACCTACACCCTTTCCATGATCTCAGTAATAGGGAGAAAAATGCCCAACCCAAAAGGCTGGTTTTGCTAATAATGTTTCCCACTGTCTTGCCAACCCCATTCTACCCCTGCCTGCCCACTCCCTCTTCCCTCGGCAGATTAACTTTCCTGTTTCTTGCCTTTAAGCTAATTTCTAAAGGGCTCTCACAAATGTACCTGGTGGCAGAAGGTCACCAGCCTGAGATTAAAAATTTGTTAGAGATAGTCCTTGAAAGATAAGCACTTTCAACTAGCAGCATTTAATGTGCTGCTTTTTCCTCTTCAAAGTGCTTTGCCAGCATTACTCAGGTGGTCCACTCAACACCTCTCACAGATTGGTCAGCAAGATTACAGATTTTTTTTTTTTAAGGCAGAGAGTTTGGTGTTGTAACTTAAGGTAGTACAGTTCATTTAGACGTCTTGAGCCGGATGTTGATGTATTAACATTCTCAGCTTCTATGCTGACCTTGACTTCACCTTCTCTTGTTCAAGTGGTTGCTAAATTTTCTTAAAATCAATCTGATTTGGAAATCCTTAGAATGCACCTTCATTTTGGTTTGTATTCTAGTCTCAAATAAGTCTTATGGGTAATAAGATTTCTAGAAAAGAAATACTTTAGAAAAGACCCGGTTTAGTAAGCTCTTAATTTTTATTTTTCTGCTTGAATCAGCTTTTCTTTTATGGAATCCATTTATAAGGTGTACATGATGTTTTGAAATATATCTGCATTGTGAAATGATGTCCATGGTCAAGCTAATTAACACATCCATCACCTGCCATAATTACCATTTTTTGCTGTGTGGTGAGAACACTGGAGATCTACTCTCTTAGCAAATTTCAAGTGTTTGATACATTTTTATTCATTGCAGTCATTGTGCTGTGCTTCAGGTTTCCAGAATTTATTCATCTTATAACTGAAAGTTTGTTCCCTTTGATCAATATCTCCTCTTTTCCTCAACCGGCCCCCACCCCAGCCTTTGGTAACCACCACTCTAGCCTCTGTTACTATGAATTAGACTTGTTTTAAGATGGAATCCATTTCTTTCTTTTTTAAAAAATACACATATCCCCTCTTTTGTGGATTTCCTTTCTCATTTAAGTCACCACGGAGCGTTAAGTAGAGTCCCCTGTGCTGTACACCAGGTTCTCAGTAGTTCCCCATTTTATGCACAGTAACGTGTATTTGTCAGTCCCCGTCTCCCGGTTCATCTCCTTTCCCCCTTGGTATCCATTCATTTGTTTTCTACACCTGTGTGTCTGTTTCTACTTTGCAAGTAAGATCATCTGCACCGTTTTTCTAGATTCCAAACATATGCATTACTATACAATATTTGTTTTCTCTTTCTAATGTACTTCAGTCCGTGTGACAGTCTCTAGGTCCATGCACATCTCTGTGAATGGCACAATTTCATTCCTTTGTATGGCTAAGCAATATCCCACTGTGCCACAATCTTCTCTATCCATTTCTTTAAAAGGTATTTCCAAGTAGTTGTGGTAGATGTCCAAACAGACCTACTGTGTACTTCAGTTTTCCATTTCACTCAGTATCTGCCGTAGGTCACAATTACAATAATCAGGGCAGCACCCACCATTCCTTTTATTAAATGCGTCTCCTAATTCCATGTATTCAGCCAACTCATGGACCAAGTATTCTCATTACCGCGTCACAGACAAAGAGCCCGGGGCTGAAAGGAGCGTTTTACGCGCCCATTGTCACATTAGGTGGTGGCTGGTGGTCCGACTGAGAGTAAAACAGATCTGATGACTGCCTGAGCCCCTCTGCTGCCGCCCCGAGGCCACAGTGCCACTGTCAGAATCGGAGTACGGCAGCCTGAGTGAAGCACAGTCCCCTGGAGGAGTCGATGTGTAGACCAGAATTTGTCGTGACCAAAATGCCACTTAATGTTTGTTAATCCAGCAGGCTACTCCCTATAGTCTAATAAAAACATACGCCAGCCTAAAAAGCTACACAAGGGGCTGCAATGCTATATAAATTTAAGAAATAGATTCAACTATAAAAGATCTGGGAGTATCAGGATGATTAATATCTGTGTTTTTGTTTACCTAGCAATTTAGAATTTTCACACCATTTTCACACTCCTTGGGTCATTGCATTCTCACAGTGAGCTGGGACAGTTAACATTATCCACCACTACTCTGATGCAGAAATGGAGGCTCAGTGAGGGTTTCTGACTTGCCATTCATGGGCTATGAAGTGAGGCAGCCCACCTGAAACCCAATCATCTATTCTCTGTCTAGGGAATCTGACACCCACGTGGATCCCCCTGCCCTGGCCCTGTTTGACGTGTGGCTGTAGGCTGAAGTTATCCTGGGGTAACTACTAAAGGCATTAAGTGCTGGGTAATGACTTTTGACAAGCTTGTGCTCTCCCGGGCGCCCAGGCTGCTTACATCATCCAGCGGTTTCTCAACTAGATCACGTTTACAGGTTTTCCGATTAGACGCACTGAGTTTTGCCTGTGACCTGTTGCTGTGAGCTTTACCTGGTGCCGTTCATGTTAGCAGTATCCAGACCACTAGTTCATCGACAGGATGACCTCCTGCCAGGGGCAGCCACGTCGACGGACCTTAACTGGTGTCATCTGACACTGAGGGTGACGGTCTGACTGCCTGCACCCTGGAGAATTAGCCGATATTGGAGTTAATTGGATTTCTCTTTCTTTTCCTTGCAAATACTTTCTTTTCTCCTGACTCTTTTCTTCCATGCCTGCACATTTATTTGCAGTCCTGGGCATTTGGGGGCATCCTCATTGGTGAGGCCACTGTGTACTTGCTCTCCTCTTTGCTCTGATAAATACGGCCGGTGAGAAACTATTTTGGGAAAATATGAAGCTCTTGGAGACAGTGATATCATCATTAGTCAGGCTTTAGACTCTATTGAATAATGTGCATTTTGGTTTTAATAGTATCCTTGACATCACTTCCAAGATGAAAAATGATGTGCTTAATCATAATCATTTTAGACTTGGGGAGTAAAAGGTCTTAAGTCAGTGTGAACTTTTCCTTAACATAGTGTTTTAGGTACTGTGTGTATACTTTGTATTATCAATTTCTTGAAATCCCTCTCTGAACTTCAGTTTCCTCATCTGTAAAATGGTGTGATATTACCTCCTGAGGCTACTCGGTCCTGAGGATTCAAACAACACATGACCATAAAGGCCTAGGACAGTCCTTAACATTGAGTTGGTAGGGTTGCTCTTAACATAGAAATTTAAATAAGACTAAGGCATTTAGATCGGAGAAGGCAATGGCACCCCACTCCAGTACTCTTGCCTGGAAAATCCCATGGATAGAGGAGCCTGGAAGGCTGCAGTCCATGGGGTCGCTGAGGGTTGGACACGACTGAGCGACTTCAGTTTCACTTTTCACTTTCATGCATTGGAGAAGGAAGTGGCCACCCACTCCAGTGTTTTTGCCTGGAGAATCCCAGGGACGGGGGAGCCTGGCGGGCTCCCATCTATGGGGTCCCACAGAGTCGGACACGACTGAAGTGACTTAGCAGAAGGCATTTAGAAAATACATTCTTCTAACTGAATGGGGTCTGTTGATTTAATATAGGCATCCTGTGTCTATAATTGTAAAGGGCCAGTCCTAGCTGGAAATTGTTTTTGCTGTGTTTTCTCCACACATTCTCAGATTTTAACAAATGGGCTCATATAAATAAAAGTCCTTTGAAAAGTAGAAGCGACTTTCAGAAAAGAAAGGAAAAATAGAAGCAACTACACATCCATACTTTGAAAGTCTTTGAAAAGTAGAAACGACTATACCGTGCCAACACTGGCCTTGGTGCCTGATCTCAGGTGTTCATTTTCATTTAATCTTCATATCAATCAGTCGTCAATTTGAAAATAAGGGAACTCAGACCGAGAAAAGTTAAACATTCTAAGGATCTTAAGGCCAGCAAGTAGTGTTGGGGCATCTCCAAGGGGGCTTTCAATAAGTAAAGAAAAAGAAAAGTCAAAGGCAAAGTATCTCCTTCATTCCTGGTGGAGGCCAGCTTGAGGGTTGTGTCTGACCCAAGTGGGCCTTGGTAACTGCACCCCTGGGCAGACCCCCTACCCAGTGGCCAGCATCAGTGACCCGGGACAGGTAGCCCCTCATGGAGTTCTGCGTAGGGGAACAAAGCAGGTGGCTCTCCTCTGTGACCAAGCTTGGGCCCGCAAGAGTGAAAACTGCATCTGAGCAGAGCCTTCCAGCTGCCTTTCCCAAATCATCCATGAAGATAAATAAACCACATTTCCAGGGCTACAGTGAATATAAAGGGACAGAGTGAGGCCTTCAGTGACACAACTGAGCAGCCTTTCCAAACTGGAAAGCTTACGAGTGGGAAAAGTGCTCTCTTCACAAATGGCAGAGATGATTTTCAAATCCAAGTCTGTGACTCAGCTCTAAAGCCCGGCTTTTCCATTAAGCCCTGGGAACACCCCTACTTGCTGTGCGAAGTTTGAGAGCCGTCTCTAGTTCATCTTTTTTTTTTTTTTTTAAATAAGCACGGTGTCTTTACTTTTTAATTTTTTGGCTATGCCTCATGGCATGTGGCATCTTAGTTCCCCCAACCAGAGATTGAATCTATGCGCCCTGCATTGGAAACGTGGAGAATTAACCATTGGACCACCAGGGAAGTCCCTCTAGCTCACCTTTTTCAACCATCGTTTATGTAGTATCTGATTTATTGTTTTAAATGTCTGCTGTAAGTAACCAGGTGCAAGAGTTTTTCCTGGTACTGTGGTACCATGCGCAGTGATGTGTCAGAACATTTTGAAATTCATATCATTGATTAAAATAAGTAAGCAGTTCAAGCGGCACATTTCCGTTTTAAGTGAACATAGCCATTCCCTTTTCCAGGAGATCTTCCTGACCCAGGGATCAAACCCAAGTCTCCTGCACTGCAGGCAGATTCTTTACTGTCTGAGCCACCAGAGAAGCCCAGTCTGTAGAAAGAAGTATTCAGAGACACGTAACTTGGAAATGAAGCTACCACCTCATATCTATAAAAACCCTAGGTTCAGATGGCATGCCTTGTTTTGTATTTCAGTGGATGCATTGTGAGAAGAGCCTTTTGTTTGTCTGTATTTCACTTATTATAATTGTTAGGCCTACCCATAAACCTCTGCAAAACTCTATGGAAAAAAAAAAACGGGAAATGTGAGGACATACAGCCAGTTGTTTTGAACACGTCTTTGTGTTTGTTCATTGTACACTGGTTCATTTGTGTTATGACAGAGTTCCTAGGAGTGGGGAGAGTGAGGGACCTAGGAGGGAGTCAGAGGGGTCCCCGTGTGCTGGCACACTCCTGCCTGCATAAATATTGCATCACGGCAGTGTTACCTTTTTGTGTGATGTAATTGATCGTTTCAATAATTAATGTCGCCAGTGCATGTGTCTAAGAGGACCAAGGGTAAATAATTTACTGTAATTACCAAAGAGGAGTGATATTATTTATTTATTAGAGCTTGAAAAAAATGGGTCCTTTGGAAAATAACCTTAAGGCCCCAAATGTAGTTTTAGTTTGCTAAAAAATTTAGTAAGCAACACCACTACTTCACATTAAACATTTTGCCCTGCTCTGGAGGTGAGTTGGGCTTCCCAGTTGGCAGTACTGGTAAAGAACCTGCCTGCCAATGCAGAAGACTTCAGGGACAGGGGTTCAATCCCTGGGTCAGGAAGCTCCCCTGGAAGAGGGCATGGCAACCCACTCTAGTATACTTGCCTGGAGAATCCCATGAACAGAGAAGTCTGGTGGGCTATAGTCCATAGGGTCGCAGAGAGTCAGGACACGATTGAAGCAACTAGGCACGGAGGGCAGTTCTTTGGGGTCTCTAAAAGTCAGTAAAATTGGTAAATGAGGCCAGACTAAAGCCAACATCTAATCTTTGGTTAAACCATAAAGAATGTGGGCACTTTCTGAAGTGATGTATTGCTCTTTGGGGATTAGGAACCTGGTTCTATAAGCTTTGATGAATATCACTGATCACACACCCACCCAGCAGATGTGTCCTCTCTCGCTCAATGCAGAGAAAGCTGCTCCTCATTCATTTCTGCATTCCCCTAAGATCTGGATAGGATAGTGACTGCACATAAGTGCTCTACAAATTATTGTTCAGTTTGATTTAAATTATTGTTCAGTTTGATTTCAGGGCTATTCTTTAATGTTTATAATTCACAGTAATTTAGAAAATTTGTTTTCTTATCAAATATACACACCAATCAAAAGTCATGTCCTGTTATCACATATACTCATCTGGATTAAAAGAAGAACCTCCATATACACCTTCAGCCTCTTCTCTCCAGAGACAGTGACTTGGGGTACCTTTTGATGACTGAGTATTAAGCTCACAGGGTACTCTGCATGGTAGAGGACTTGTCATCTGTGACTTCCACTAAAGAAATGAACCTGGAACATTTCACTGGAAAATTTCAGAGAAGCCTCCATTTTCAGCCTCCAGGCTCCATCCCTAACTGTCTATCTGGGAGACCAGTAAAGGTAGAAGTTTGGGTCTGAACATTTGGTATATAAACTTTCAATTAATCTCCATTTTCATTATGGAGAAATCTTCTCCATAATTTTCTTCCTCTGGTTGCTATACCTCTAACTTTCTGCCAAGGATGATGGAGGGAAGTTAGTTATTTGGCGACAGATAAATCAGTGAGGGGATTGTGAGGATCACATCACTTTTATAGAGACTTTCAACCAATCCTTGTTTTTCTGCTGATGTGTTCTCTTATGCTCTTTGTGTGCGTGTGTGTGTATGTGTGAGTTAACACTCAACTTCCGTTTTACTGGGGTTTCAATAGAAAGCAGATCTTTACCAGGATGAAAAATGAGATTGATATCGTTTGTGGTCTGTGAAATACTTTCATCAGATTTAGAACATTCTTAGCAATTCTGTCTTCAGACTTAGCCTCTACTTTGTTTTCCTCTTCTTCCAAGAGTCCAGTTACACATATGTTAAAACTTTTCACTGTGTTCTACATCTCATACCATTTTCTGTATTTTTCATTCTTTTAAACTATCTACCCTTGACATACACATACTACTACATTCAAAACAAATAACCAACAAGGGCCTACTTTTTATAGCACAGAGAACTCTGTTCAATATTCTATAATAATCTAAATGGGAAAAGAATCTGAAAAAGAATATGTATATATATAAAATTGAATTACTGAACTATACCCCTGAAACTAACACAGCATTGTAAATCAACGATAGTCCAATATAACATAAAATTTTTTAAATCTGCCCTTCATTTTGTATGTTTTTCCACTTACACTTCCAGTTTACTAACCTTGTTTTCTGTTGTGTCTACTCAAGAACTCACATTATACTGAGAACCAGACAAAGACCCATTTGATTCTTTCTTACACATATTCCAGTGCTCTGTTGAATTATCCAACTTTATTTTTCTCTATCTTTTCTATTTTCTTAAACATACTAATCATAGTTATTAGGATCACTGTAGTGAAAGTTCTTATAAGCTTCCTTCAAAATACAGGACGACCTTGGGATCTGTTTATAGTATCTGGGTATCTTTTTCTGTTTTTGTTCATGTGCTCTGGCCATCCTTGGCAGTTTTTCATTGCATGCTGGACATGATGTATTAAAAACAAGTTTGTAGACATGACACACCCAGTGATGATATATTCTTTCAAAGAAGAGTCACTATCTCTCTGCTATGCAAATAGAGGGGTGGTTGAGTCTTCTAATCCAATCAAGATTTTGCTGAAATGAGGCTGGTTTGAAGCCCTGATAAGCAATCTCTGAACTGTCTCTGGCCCTTCAGGGTCCTTATTTGAAATTCTGGTATGATCTTTGAGGCCCCTCCCTTTCTAAGTCTCAAACTCTGAATCTTTTTCTCATGAAACTGCCCAACAGCTCTACTGTGCCTTTCAGAAATTTTCAGGTCGGTTTTTCAGCTTCCTGTTCTGCACAGCCCCAGAATTTAGCAGATGTTCTGAACAGAAATCTGTAGCATGCTTGAGGCCACCCAGATCTCCACCAAAACTCTTTTGGTTTTTGTATTCCCCTGCAGGCAGCCCCTGTAGGCACAAAGCCCAGATTCCATCTGCACTGGTAATTGACAAATGCCCCCAAGTTAAAAATGGAAACAAAAAGTCAGCTTATCTTTTTGAAGGTCACCTCCTCTCCAAGTACAGGTCCTCCAGTTTTGCACCTCAGTTGTTCTCTGCTGCCTGCAGAGATAGATGATTTCCATGCTTACCTGGTGTGCAGCACTAGGCTGCTGTAGGCTTCTCTATCCCACTTGGAAATAGAAGTCATCAAGATTGACTTTTTTTTTTTTTTTTTTGAGATTCAGAAGAGAAATTTACAGTTGTAGGATTAACTTAAGAGATTTTTGAAGTACTTAAAATCGTGGTTAGAATGACTTCTGTGATCTTCCTTGTGCCATGCCAATTACTCAAGTGGTTTCTTAAAAGACTGAAATAATACAACATATCAATGAACTTTATTTTTTAATTTTTGAAACTGCAATGTAGACCTATAGAGGAATATACAGTCAGGCCCGTGGATGCAGAGGGCTGATGACACTGCTTATTTTATATAAGGGACTTGAGCATCCCCGGATTTTAGTATCCACAGGCACAGGTGGGTGAGGGGTGTCCTGGAACTGGTCACCTGAGGATAAAAGAGACGACTATAAGAAAATGCTTATTTTGAACATTGAACTATCTGGACTGATGGAGACATACAGGTATATTCTATAGGTGCAGAGAAACCACTGTCTTGGATGAGTTGCTGACATAATACATTGTTTATTTTTCAGCATCTAACATTCACAAGAGAATTTGACTCAGATTCTCTTAGACATTACAGCTGGGCTGCAGATACCTTGGACAATGTCAATCTTGTCTCAAGTCCTGTTCATTCCGGGTAAGTAACCAGAAACTCACTTCTCTTGTTACATTAACATTGCATTTATCATTTGCAGTTATAAATTCATATTGGCAAGTTTCACATGTATTAAATATTGATCTTCTAAAGGACTTCATTAATGAGTATACGTGGCATATATTTGTAAATCATTAGTAAATTCTTTTCTAGACAAGTCTGCATATCTGTTTTTATTGACAAAAGCACAGTGTTAGAAAGGAAATTAACAAAGCGCTGGTGCATAAAAACTGCCTGGCTATTCTGGCCCTACTTTTAGGCCCTTAATTTTGCATTTCAATAAAAAAATTTTAGTATAGTCATTTCTTTTCATTTTACTTTATTCAAATGTTTTTTCTGAGTATATTATTTTTCTGAAATATAATTATAATGAAGTTGTATTAAAGTTTTTTAAATCAATGAATTTTTAAAAGAAAAGAAACAGTAAATGTACCAGTGTGTGTACACCAGAAGAGCTATTGTAAAAACCACATTGAAGAGGCTCCTCTTTGCTGCCCTGTTAGTCAGCAGGCAGCTAAGAGGTGACCTGTTTCAACTGCTAAATTGATAATTGCTGTATTTTTAGATATTGGGTTCTTTGCCTAATAGGTAATTAAAACTTGGGATAATCGATATGTATACAAATGGGAATGAAATAATTTGAAAATTTCAAAGTATTTTCACCTCTGAAATTGATGTTTAGGCCATAAATTAATTGTAATTCAGGACAAGTACAGACTCATTTTGAATTAAATAAATTAACTATGATTAACATATGTGAAATGCCTTTATATATCTTATGAAGTATTTTTTGCTGCTTTGAATTACAATAAAGTGTGATGGCTAACATAGCTAGTGCTTGTCATATCTGGCATCATGCTAAATCTTTTCACATGTATTATTTAATATTTATTTGAACCTTAAAATGACACCGAGATAAGTTTTATCATTATTCCCATTTTACAGAGGAAAAGTCCTAAGCTCAGAGTAATGCTACAAATTATTTAAAGAATTCTTACACAATTACAGCTTGTAACATCACAGCTGTAAAACACAAGTCACCACAATGTCATTTAAACAGAAATAATTTACATGCAAGTGCTTTATAAACTACATGGTGGTCTTTGAGTCATCAATATTGCATTTCTTTAATTAGAAAAATTCTTAATTATAGTAATATTAATTTTTAAACTGCTTAAATATTTACATGATTTATAGTAGATGTATATGAGTCTAAAATTGCAAAAGCAAAAAAAAAAAAAAAAGTCAGAGTTGAGAAGGAAAATATAAAACACCCAGAATACATTCATTCAGTGGGCAAACATATTGAGTTTTTTGAACCAAGTTTAGTGAATTGCCACCATGTTACCAGAATCTAGAACCAGCACTTTGTACTCTACATAGGAAAGAAAAGTCCAAGGGTTTTATTTAGTAAATTGAGAAGCTGAGGCATCATGGGATAATAAAATCAGAAATGAGCGTTCCTCTGCATTGGACACAGTATAGTATTTGAATATGCAACTTATCTCTCCTTCCCCTTGAATTCATTGAAGACAACAGACTTCTTCAGGGAAGGAAAGTAATAGCAGCTAGTTGGGCTTATTTGAAAAGGAGAATATACACTGGTATACACTTGGAACTAGTTCACTAATGCTAGGTCTATGGAGTAGCTTATACATAGCCATTTGAGGCAAATCTTTTTCCAAATTGTCCCACAAATGCCAAATGCCTTGGTTTTGTTTTCTGATGGTTTTTATTTTTCCTTTGCTTATCATTGACATTTTCTGTTGCTTGCTTCTAATTATCTTACATTAATTTTCCCATTTGCTTTCTAAATTATTTTGCAGCTATTCTTCTCCACTTCCTCAGTATGATTCAAGGTGATAACTGTGTCTTTTATGTGAATCATCCCTTTTTGTATTTTTAATTTATGTGAATTTTCCCCACAGATTGTGTCAATGTCTGTAAGTGTATCAGCATTTGTCATCCTGCTGTTCCTAAAACTAGAAACATTCATGTGTTAGTTTTAAAATCATTTGTAGAATTCCTGCTTTAGTTTACATATTAATAAGATACAATGAATATGATTCAGTATTACCTTTTCATTTGTTTTTGTAAGTTATAGTGCATGAAATTTTATTTTGTATCCAACATGTAAGAAGTGAAGTTGCTCAGTCCTGTGAGACTGTTTGCGATCCCATGGACTGTGTAACCTAGCAGGGTCCTCCGTCTATGGAATTTTCCAGGCAAGAGGACTGGAGAGGGTTGCCATTTCCTTCTCCAGGGCATCTTCCCAACCAGGGATGGAACCCAGATCTCCTGCATTGCAGGCAGATGACTTACCCACTGTGCCACCAGGGAGTTTAAAAAACAAATTTCTGTATTTCATGATGTTATTGAACAATAGGACTCAATATTCTGCTTAACATTTACCCCATATTTCCTCAGTCTTTTGGCTGTATAAAGCTGAAAACCTTAGAACAATAAATAATCAGTAATGAGCCCTAGCTATGTGCTGGGTGCCATGCAGAATATAGAGAAAGAGATTCTTCCAATTTGTCATTAAAATCTTCTAAGCCATGGTTTTTCCATTTGGTTCTGATATTCTCTGTAGCTGGGGTATTTTTATATTGACACTGGTAACCTTCTTACACTACCTTCAGTGTATATATGTATATATATTATATACCTATAATATATATTTCATTTATTTATATATGTATAAATAAATGAAATTTATCACTCAGTTGTGTCTGACTCTTTGAGACCCCATAGACTGTAGCCCGCCAGTCTCCTCTGCCACAGGAATTCTCCAGACAAAAATACTGGTGTGGGTTGCCATGCCTTCCTCCATGGGATCTTCCCAACCCAGGGATCAAACTTAGGTCTCCTGCATTGCAGGTGGATTCTTTACCGTCTGAACTACGAAGGAAGCCCATAATATATATTTCATGTATTTATATATGTATATATTTTTCCGTATTTTTTTTCAATGTTAGTAACCAAATCTGACCTAGGCAATTTCTAAGCACACTTAACAAAATAGTTTTGTTTATTGGTTTATTCAATAAACATTTACTGTGTGCTTATTATGTGTGAGAATCATGCTCAGCTCTACAGGTAGAGCAGTGAACAAGACCAACCTGATCGGAATATTATGTGTGTGAGTGAGAACCAGCTGTTTGTTGCCAGAGTGAGCAAGGTCCTCTCAGTGTAAATACTCCAGTGTTTATTTGTACCAATACAACTGCATTTTCAAACCCAGAGTTTATCTTGAGTCATTTCTCATTCATTCTGTTACTGTTAATCCCAACCACAAGTTCCTTTTTAACTACTAAAAGCTGGGAAAGATCAGATTTTTGTCTTGGACTTCCTTATAATATTGCCACATTGTCTTCAGTACCAGGTAAAAGTGGCTGTTAAGCTTGTACATGTCTAAGGAAATGAAGGCTCCCAGAGTAGCTGCAAGGGAGCCCTGGAACATTCAGCACTGGAGACAGTTCATCTGGACACTTGTACAAGTGAACAAGGATCTTTGTTTTTTAATAGGAGGGAGTTTTGTTTTTTGTTTTGTTCTGTTTTTGAAGGGGTCTGTCTCTTGCCCTCATACTTTGAATATCCCTGTGATTCTAGTCTCTCAAAGTAGATACAATAATATCAAAACATAAAAACCATTCATTAATCCAGAGGAAAATGGCTAAATCCAAAAAGAGCAAAAAGGTATGAAGTTGATGACTTCACTGATGACCACAGTTGGTTCTGAAAATCTGCTGGGCTAAAAGGTGATCCCCATGTACCTGCCTCTCTCCATGGGGATGGTGGGCTGATTTACTCTTTCAAGGTCAAGAAGCATCACTCTTTTGGAAGGAGTCTCCAGCTAAGACCTCCAGGCAGGGTCTGAAATCTATTTGCGGGGATGTTAGAACTGTTTTACAGAAGAGTATACAGTAGCAGATTTTGATGGATGGGATTGTCCACCCCCACACCCACATACACACACCAGATACTGTAGATATTCAGACAGTTTTCTAAATATCAACATTTGGTGCTCTTCCATGAATAAGCATATTTTCATATGTGAGAACCAAAATGTAAAAATATGTGTTTCTGTTCGCCTGTCTGACTTGCACTCTTCATATGTTGGGCTCACTGGTTTATGTTTACTAGAGCGCTTTACAACCCGGTGACAAAGGTGGGAGGAGTCACAGAGGTCTTTTTTTCATGAACATATGATAGGAATCAAGATATTACCCAAATAAGTTTGAGATTAGCAGATACAAACTATTATGCATTGGGTGGATAAACAACAAGTTGCTACTGTCTAACACAGGGGACTATATTCAGTAACCTGTGATGAATCATAATGGAAAAGAATATGAAAAATAATATATATATGCGTAACTGAATCACTTTGCTGTACAGCAGACATTAACACATTATAATTCAACTATATGCCATAAAAAGTTTTAAAAGATACTACCCAAATGTGACAGTTTACATCTTTACATCTTCATAGCTACAAGCACAAGCAGATAAATAGTTTTTCTTCCCTAGCTTTAATGTAGCAGCCAATGACAGAATTATATAGAGATGTTTTCTAAAAAGTCAGTTCGTCAATTTTTGCATTTCTGTACAGATACTCAAATGTAGGTTATTTTAAACAGTTTTTAAAGCCAAATTGATACTGAAAAGATTAAATCCCTTTCCATCAAAATTGCCCTAGTAAAACTTAGTCACTTTCTGCTTTTATTCGTTTCTGCTTTGTGGAAATAGTAAAAATTAGAGTGTCGGTATGATTAAATATACATTTATTTTCTGAGTTGTTCACGTTTAAGATGTACTGTGGAGTTTCATCTTAACTGCTGGGGGAAGAGATTCCATAGTCAGCAAATGGCTAAAACCATGTATAGTTACAATGACCCTTAAATATAATTTAAACCACCCACAGCAACCACATACAGTGGTTTTGTTTAGGGGACTTTGTTTTTAAATGCAAGACAGTCCTTTAATAGCCAGCTTTTATTCCAGCTTTGAAACATTCACTATTCCTTTAGTTTGAGCATCGACAGAGTGATTGACTTCTGTTCAGAGGCCATTTGCCACCAACAATAAATTGTCGTGTTTTACACTTTTGCTCAGTTCACAAGTCAAATGCATGTTTGAGGTATTTACTTCCAGTGTATTCTTAAAGAGAGGGAATGCTAGCTACCTTGTCTGTCACTTTAACATTTAACTTCAGAACTGACTGTGGAGATGGTTTGCATCTCTCCCTGACTCGGCCTCTGATCTTCCTCTGCAGGTTTCTGGTTAGCTTTATGGTGGATGCTCGAGGGGGCTCCATGAGGGGAAGCCGTCACCACGGGATGAGGATTATCATTCCTCCACGCAAGTGTACGGCCCCCACCCGCATCACCTGCCGTTTGGTAAAGAGACATAAACTGGCCAACCCACCCCCCATGGTGGAAGGAGAGGGATTAGCCAGTAGACTGGTAGAAATGGGTCCTGCAGGGGCACAATTTTTAGGGTAAGTCATTTTGTCAATTTTCATCTTGGCCCTTATACTGCATCTTTGATTTTCTTTACCCTTGTCAATTAAATTAAATCTATTGAGTTAACTACTAAATCTATTGAGTTGGACCATTTTGATCGATTATAGCATTGGTGTAGAATCAAAGGTCACAAAGCTATGTAATTCTGTGAAAAGCTGGAAGGCTGGCACTCCCTTAACTCAGTTTGCTGGTCAAAGCTTTTACTAACTGAGAAGCATGTTCTCTGCTCAGTGAGTGCACGGAACCCCAGCAGCCCCCGTGGAAGTCAAGGCACCACTCTGACACGTGACATATTGAATAAATGGCTATTTTGGGTACATGTCTGCTTAATGATAATTTTTGGGGGAAACAATCCATTGTGATCTGGTCCTTTAAGAGAAAAAAATGAATTTATTTTCTGAGGTGGCACTTGGGTGCGAACCAGGCAGGCTCTGTCATGACTGACAGTTTGTTCACAGTTTCCCCTTCTTGTTTCTCTTCCTGCTGCATGGATGTTATTCAGTAAACTGCATCTTCCCACCAATCCTCCCCCTGTAAATGAGGGTGAGAGCTTGGTTAGCCGAATCCTGCAGCTTGGGCCTCAAGGAACAAAATTTATTGGGTAGGATCTTTATAGACAAGATACAGAATGTCTACAATTCTTTTCCATTTTCAATTTTTTTCTATCACACCCATGGTCTTATTCTTGTCTTAATTTTATTTTCAGTTTTTAATGCTTTCAGTTGATGTGTGTCACTGAAAGAAAAAAAAAATTCATAGTGGCTTGACTTAATGTAGCACCCCCCGCGACCTCTCTTGTGCTTTTCAAGCATGTGGAATTCACTGCAAGCATTCTGCTTTCATAACTTTGTGCTTTTGTAAAATTTACTTTCATTTGAAATATTTCAACTGATTATGGTCGTTTTTAAGATAGACTGAAGATCTAATTTTAACCCAGTGTAAGAGAAGGTATTTGCAGACTCTGAATCAACATTTGCTATAAATGATATATATATGTGTGTATATATATATATGTGTGTATATATATATATATGTATGTGTGTGGAGTTACAGTTTTTTAAAGTACTTATGCATACTAAGTAAACTTTATGGACTTTGAGAAGGAAAATCATCAATAAGTAAACTGATTTTGAAAAAAATGTTGGGAATAGAAGATATTTAAAGAAAGCCAAATAGGCAGCAGGTAGAATATTTACTAAAGTTATTAAATTGTTTTGTTTTCTTCTGTTTAAGCTGAATTGTGTTGGTATTCGTCTGTCTGCTTGTCTGTCTGACTGGTGTGTTGGCCTTGGCAGTCTGCATGAAGAAACCTGTTATGAAAACTTATGCTTGGCTTTCACCTTGGTCCCAGACCCTCGTTCATTTCTTCTCTCCAGTATTGTTGAATGTCATACACAAAGCCACATCCCTTAAATATTTACAGGGACAGTATCTGATACATCAACCTGCAAAGATTGTATCTAGTTCTCAAAAAAAAAAAAGAAAAAAGTAATGTCTGATCCAGGTGTGGTTAAAAATATGGTAAACATCTTAATAACTCTTGAAATTACTAACACTGTTAGGAATAGCTGATTCTGCTTTTACCCATCAAAAAATAAATGCATTATAAAAAATCTTTCAAACCCTTAATTTTAGTTAATGATAAGTATTTTGCCAAAAGTAAAAATTTCATACCTATCATCCTATTTTAAGTGAATGCTTTTGTAATAACTCAAATATTAATACATTTTATGTCATTTGGTCATTACAACTACTATCACTTTTTATGCTGTTACCTAGTTAAGCCTGTACCTTCTTTTCCCACTTGTACATAATCACATAGGCTAAGAGGCGAGGTTACATACAACCTCTGTAGGAGAATAATGATACTGTCTACTTAAATGTCATAAAATAAAGCTGCACAATCCGAGTACATAAACTGTGTGTGATTGTGGTCTGCTTACTTCCATTCATCTTTTTTAGCATTTATCCTACTTTCAAATTTAACAGAACTATTCCTGTGCTTGATTGGCTAGCTTCAATTTGCAGCCATTTTTTTACATTCTTTTGCAAAAGGACACTGTCAAAGATTAACAGATTGTTATATGACAATTTCAAACCAATAGTGCTTTTTCAGAAAGTTTAATTCCTATGCAGTCCTACAAGAGTGAGGAAATTAAGCTGCCCATTGCGTAACTTAAAAACTAAAGAAACTCTCTTGACTATACAGGCCATAAACGTTATGAAAACTGACCGTTGGAGGGAGTGGATTGTTACATTGATTGTATTCTTACTAAGGGGAAAAAAATCAGCAATCTTTCAAATTTGCAAATTTTCTTTAAAGAAATGACTGTGTCCTTTTAAATCATGAGTGTTTTGTATAATATACCTATTGTGTTCTTAAAAACGGACCAACTTTTTTTCTTATGGTCTATTTTAATAACTTTCAATTCCTCGATTTCTAATGTGTGCCGAATATTTTCCCTCTTTTAAATCAAATGCCTAACATATGATAGGCCCCCAAGAATTGTTTGTGAATGAATGAATGATGGCATGTTTTCAGGCTTCTAATATATTATTTAATTAGCAAATGATTCTGCAGCTTTGAAATCATTCCCAACCTTAGTGGCACCTCTGACTTTCAAATGAATATTGTCAGTGAAACAGTTTAAAAAGTATGAAACCATAAACACATTTCCTTTGATACCAAAATAATGTGGCTTTTTTTCCAGCCCTGTCATAGTGGAAATCCCTCACTTTGGGTCTATGAGAGGCAAGGAGAGAGAGCTCATTGTTCTTCGCAGTGAAAATGGTGAAACGTGGAAGGAGCATCAGTTTGACAGTAAAAATGAAGATTTAACTGAATTACTTAATGGCATGGATGAAGGTAATTACAGTGACTACATGTTTCTATAAATGTCTGTAGGCAGGAATCAAATGAATGACTAGCACTAAAGGAAACAGTGCTCAAATTTCATACATTTGTATTTTAAAGTGGGAATCGGGTTCCTCAGCATTTGTTGTTTTCTACGTATAAGGCATGAAGTTCAATTTCATCTAAAAAACTAACCCTATCCCAATACTAATGTACACATTTCTGATAATTCTCTCAGTCTTAAATCAACTATATCAATCTTTCCAAAGCTTAAGAAAGTTTTCTAAGTCAAAAATGTGTAAGGAGGGGGTAAAATAATAATGGAAGGTATGCAAAACATGTAGAGCATTTTTAAGAAAATACATTCACTTTTTAAAAACCTGTTATTGGAGTATATTTGATTTACAATGTTGTGTTAGTTTCAGGTGTACAGCAAAGCGAATCAGTTACACATACACATGTGCTGACTCTTTACAATTCTTTCCCCGTATAGGTTATTACAGAGTATCGAGTAGAGTTCCCTGTGCTATACAGTAGGTTCTTAATAGTTATCTATTTTATATATCAGATCAGATCAGATCAGTCCCTCAGTCGTGTCCGACTCTTTGCGACCCCATGAATCGCAGCACGCCAGGCCTCCCTGTCCATCACCAACTCCCGGAGTTCACTCAGACTCATGTCCATTGAGTCGGTGATGCCATCCCGCCATCTCATCCTCTGTCGTCCCCTTCTCCTCCTGCCCCCAATCCCTCCCAGCATCAGAGTCTTTTCCAATGAGTCAGCTCTTCACATGAGGTGGCCAAAGTACTGGACTTTCAGCTTCAGCATCATTCCTTCCAAAGAAATCCCAGAGCTGATCTCCTTCAGAAT
>NW_011494688.1:984128-988055 GCF_000754665.1 Bison bison bison | reverse complement strand
TTTTGAGTTCCTCTTCACTTTCTGCCATAAGGGTGGTGTCATCTGCATATCTGAGGTTATTGATATTTCTCCCAGCAATCTTGATTCCAGCTTGTGTTTCTTCCAGCCCAGCGTTTCTCATGATGTCCTCTGCATATAAGTTAAATAAGCAGGGTGACAATATACAGCCTTGACGTACTCCTTTTCCTATTTGGAACCAGTCTGTTGTTCCATGTCCAGTTCTAACTGTTGCTTCCTGACCTGCATACAAATTTCTCAAGAGGCAGATCAGGTGGTAGTAGTGTATATATGTCCATCCCAGTCTCCCAATTTTTCCTTCCCTTCTTTACTCCCTGGAAACCCTAAGTTTGTTTTCTACATTTGTGACTCTATTTCTGTTTTGCAGATAAATTCATTTGTACCATTTTAGACTATATATGTAAGTGATATAATATGATATTTGTCTTTCTCTCTCTGACCTCACTCAGTATGACAATCTCTAGATCCATTCATGTGACTGGAAACAGCATTATTTCATTCCTTTTATGGCTTAGTAATATTCCATTATATATATATATGTATATATGTATGACATCTTCTTTATCCATTCCTCTGTCGATGGACATTTGGGTTGCTTCCATGTCTTGGCTATGATAAATAGTGCTGCAGTGAACACTGGAGTACATGTATCTTTTCAAATTATTGTTTTCTCCAGGAGTGGGATTGCTGGATCATATGGTAGTGTTTACTTTTTGTTTGGGAAATTATTATTTCCATCCCTTTTCTTTTATCTCAGTCTTCTCCCAGATTTTTCTTATAGATTTTTTGTTTCTCCTGGATTCTAATCAGTTTTTTAAAAATGAGGTTCAGGCTAATGATTGGAGTCTTTGTTGCTTCCAGTGTCTTTTTCCTTGATCTGATAAGACAGGCCTAAAGCAAGCATGTCACCTTCTCATATACACCTTCTTCGGGCTGTCTAACCCTTAGAATCATAGTAGTTTTTCTTAGCAGACATTGTGAATAGACTTGTTTTGAGAGTGGGTACTTGGTATAGTGTTTTCTTTTTAAAATGTTAAAAGAGAGAGAGGTAGAGCAAGCTCACCATAAAGAAAGCTAACCTTTATACTAACTTGCTAGTCCCTACACATCCAGCAACTGCTCTACATAGCATTTTTACCGGAGATCTAATTCATATACTATAAAATTCACTACCTTCACATTTAATTCACTGGCTTTTGCAAAGCATCTAACATAGGCTCTCCTGGTTGTAAAGTGTGCATGAAGGGGCGACACAGACTCGAGGGTGTCTGAGGGACGACTGTGGACAAGCTCGGATCCCATGAGCCTCTGTTCCTTCTGCAAAGTGGGGATTACCTTCCTCACTTCACAGGGCTGCTGTTAAGAAAAAATAATCATTATGTGAATCACTTTTCAAATACAGCCCTTGTTACTTACTCAGCCCTTGATACATGTCAGCTATTGTATCTGGACATAATTGTCACTATTATATTCATTCCATAGAAAAATATTGTCATACCAAAGGTTTTGTAGAAGACATGGTGAATCACAGCCAGCCAAGAATTTTAAAATGTCTTTACAGCAAGGTAAAGGGAATCTAATCATTGTTGAGAGTCTAGCATTCACGAGGCACTGATGAATGCATTTATATATTAAAATTTTAAGTGAAAGCAAGGTAGGTAGTTTTAACCCTACTTTATAGATGAGGGAACTGAAGTTCAAGTAAGTTAAGTAACTTATAAAAAGTTACCCCAACTAAGAAGCAGCACCAGGGTTGAAATCTATTCTACCTGTTTGCAAAAACTTTTAACTATTCCACTTATTTTAGGAACGTGTGTCCTGTGGAGAGGAAAATAAACCAAAAAAGAAAAATTCCTACAAACCTCTAGATTTCAACATTGAGAATAGTCACTTTAAATGTTATACATGTAATAAGTATATAGTAAATATTTATATATAATATTGATATTTATATCCTATACCATATACAACTTCAGATAATTTTTGATGGATGGGAACATGCAGTGGTGATTAAGATTTCTGATTTTTGTTACCTTAATTGATTTTGCAGCATGAAAGTATAGTCATTCTTTTGTATGGAAATTTACAAGAAAACACAATCAAAGGTTTTAAAAAGAATAAATCCTAAAGGAAAGAGCTGAATTAGCATTTTGAAAAGAGTAAAAAAATATGGATGATTCAGGCAAAAGAAATGGAGAGAATAAGATAAATGGGTTTTCAAAAAAGGATAGTTTTTGATTGTTTGTTTTAAGGAAAATAAAGTATTAAAATATTTTCATGTATCCAGTATTTCTTAAATGCTGTTGTTGATTACCAGTTTTTTAAAGGTAGCATCCTCTACACAAGGATTTTATTTTACTTTTAACCAAGAGCTATCTTGATGATGTAAGCTGCTGAGGGCAGGGTATGTGTCTAAATAATGTTTGAGCCACCAGTACTGGGCACAGTGCTGACTTAGACACCCACCCACTGGGCAGGAGGAGGAACCATCGCATAATATGTAGCTCTAGAGGAAAGTTCACATCAGTCTATTTCTCCTACCCTCAACTTCACTAATGTTAGTCTCCAGGGGAAAAAGTTAAAGGGGAACATTTACCTTGAGGACAGTTCTGAGAAAGTATTTTAGGAAGATTATTGAATATTCTAAGAGAATGTTGTCCAGTGGAATTTTCTATAATGATGGGAATATCCAACAGTAATCACTTGGAGAAGGCAATGGCACCCCATTCCAGTACTCACTAGTAATCACTAGTCACATGTAAATCTTGAGTACCTGAAATGTGACTAGAGCAAGTGAGGAAGGTAATGTTTAATTTTTTAAATTAACTGCAAGCAGCCACCATTGTGGATTCTAAAGTATGTTCTTCATTTTTGAGCACATATTATAGTATATCCTATCAGGCACAAGCGGATTTTTTTTTTTTTTTTAATTTTAAAGTTTCTTGATGGAATGGATTTTTAAGATCTCATGCTGACATGTCTTCATTTTGTTTTCAACAAGCTAATTTTCAAATAGGAAGTCTTCCTATCTTTGCTTAGACAACTGACTCCCCAAACACTACCATACTAAGGGCATCTGTGTGATGTTTTAAAGATACAATGATACAGCCCTCTGTCCTGGATTCTACATGCTATCTTGGAAATAGTGGATAGAGTTGCTTTGCTACATTTTTAAAGACCAGATAAACTCTGGTTCCATTTTAGACAATTAAAAGGAAATGTAAGTACTTCCAAGTTTAAAAAAATCAAGCACTGGAGGCCACAACAGGAAAAATGAGGACTATTATTAAATTTAAAAGTAATAATAATGAAGGAACCAAGACACACATTTTATAACTGAAACTTAATTGATCAGATTTCATACCCAGCTCAAGAACCACCTACCACCACTCTTGTTCTATCCCCAGAGAAACTTCGTTTTTACTGGAACCTCCCTGCCTGAAAATCAGGCAAAAATAAACATGAGTCTGTCTCTAAAAATCTAACCCTTCTTTTTCCTTTAAGGTCCAAGAGTTCTTGTGGGAAGAAAAGCCTGAGGTTTCATGTTATTTTCTACTCTCTCCACTCTGTCCCCTGGATAGCTGTTAATTAGCAAGATAAAAATAGTACATAAAATAAGCCAGTGACCGTCCTTAAAGGAAAAAAGAGATAACTCATCCTGCTGCTACTGCTGCTGCTAAGTCGCTTCAGTCGTGTCCGACTCTGTGCGACCCCATAGACAGTAACCCACCAGGCTCCCCCATCCCTGGAATTCTCCAGGCAAGAACACTGGAGTGGGTTGCCATTTCCTTCTCCAATGCATGAAAGTGAAAAGTGAAAGTGAAGTCGCTCAGTCGTGTCTGACTCTTGGCGACCCCATGGACTGCAGCCTACCAGGCACCTCCGTCCATGGGATTTTCCAGGCAAGAG
>NW_011494688.1:948814-981994 GCF_000754665.1 Bison bison bison | reverse complement strand
TTGTATGGTAGTTTGAACATTCTTTGGCCTTGCCCTTCTTTGGGATTGGAATGAAAACTGACCTTGTCCAGTCCAGCGGCTAGAGGATGCCTATAAACGTGCTTTGTGTGCAAGAAAAGGTGACAGAAGTGTCATTTGCTATTTAAGTTTTCCATTATGAATCAAGGTACCCTCTTAATTCTTGTACGATTCCAAAAGACGTGATGTGTATTCAGGAAAGACAGTCACTGCAGAATAAGATGGAAACGAGTTCTTTGTGGCACTAGCAAGCTCAGGAACAAAGGCATCAGTGATTATGCTAGTGAAGCAGGTGTGTTAGCAAAGTTCTACTGAAAGAAGAGGCTAGAATGACACAGAGGACAGTTGGTCTGGGTGTGAAGAACCTGCTGTTACCACTAAGGTATCACGTAGCAGGAGCCACTTTTCTATCTGGCAGCAGACATAAATCTTGTTCTAGCACTTGTTCACTGGTGTTTTCTCGGGAGAGAAAAAGGTACCGCAAAACAAAAGTACTCATTCTGCTCCTGCAAAAGCATCATCTTTCAAGTGCAGCAAATTGAATCCACTTTGAAAGTTTAATTAAAACCTTACTTGAATTAAACTAACAAAGTTCAATTCACCATGTTTAAAATTGTGCTTCTGGTGAGAGGGGATAGGGGGAGAGGGCTGGATTAGGAGTTTGGGATTAGCAGATACAAGCTACTATATATATAGAATCGGTAAACAACAAGGTCCTACCATATAGTACAGGGAACTATACTCAATACCCCATAATAGACTATAATGGAAAAGCATATGAAAAAGAATATATATATCTGTCTGAATCACTGTGATGTACTGCAGAAACTAACACATTAGAAATCAACTAAAGTTCAATAAAATAAATCGAATAAATTCAGACCCCAAAGGGATGGTGTATAGTTTGTGGTTATACTGGACCTGGGAGTAATATTTATTAGTAAAAGAATCCTTCCTCCTTAGAGGTCTTAAGAATTGAAGAGTTTGAGAAATGCTCAGTCCTGGACTGACCAATACAGTAGCCACTAGCTACATGTGGCCAGAGAGCACCTGAAATAGGGCTAATACAAACTGAGATGTGCTGCAAGTATAAATATAAAATATACCAGAGATATGAAGATTTAGTACCCCCCAACATACATCTCATTTATAATTTCTACATTAATTAAATGTTGAGATAGTAACATTTGGGATATACTGAAATAAAGAAAACATACTGTTAAAAATAATTTCGCCTGCTAAGCACTTCAGTTGTGTCCGACTCTGTGCGACCCCAGAGACGGCAGCCCACCAGGCTCCCCCGTCCCTGGGATTCTCCAGGCAAGAACGCTGGAGTGGGTTGCCATTTCCTTCTCCAATGCATGAAAGTGAAAAGTGAAAAGGAAGTCGCTCAGTCGTGCCCGACTCTTAGCGACCCCATGGACTGCAGCCTACCAGGCTCCTCCTATTCCTCTTTAATTTTTTAGTGTGGCTATTAATTTTTTAATTATATATATGGTGTGCATTGTATTTTTTTAGACAGCACTACCATGGACAGTAGTAGATTTTGCTTTATACATAGTAGGTCTTAAATCTATTAGATTTTAAAATCAAAATCATTACTACCTGAGTATCAAAAGCATGCTTTGAAGATATGTGAATTTTGCTATTATTTTAAAATCCCAATCACTGTATTGGAACAAAATGTTGCTGAAGTTCTCCAAACAGTATTACAGCACTAGGAAAATATTTCCTCACTTGTTAACACTGCTTAACGTTCAGATGAGAGCAAATAAAATTTTATGGTAATATATTTTAGATTAAATAATTACATATATTGTTTTCCTATAAATTGAAGTAGGAAAGGAAAATTTATACTAATTATATAGCTTAACAGAAAATAAAATGTTCATAATTTATTGTCTAACTATATCAATCATATTTTAGAAACATGCTTTTCAGTTAAAAATTGCTACTTTGGTTCTTTTCAATTGAACTGATTTTTACTTTATCAACCATGAGACCTAACAGTGATCTTAAATTGTCAAATTAGATCGTAGAATCAGTAGAGCACTGAAAAATGGAGTATGTAGCTTTATGTTGCACACAGCACCACCTGTTGGAGAAATCTATTACCAATTTTGAAAAATTCTGGAGGAAAAAGTAAAAACTGAACTTAAGCAAGTCAGGACTTTGGTTGGAGTGTAAAGAAAAAAAAAAAAAATAGAAAAAGCATGCTAAGAAACTATTAATTGAACCATAACACAATACTAACTTGCTCTCAGTCCACTGCCGTATAAAAGTTACTTTAAATCAATGGAATGATGCCCACCATGTACATGACTGGACCAGAGCAATTCCATCACCCCTGCTAGTCAGGGAATAAAAACAGGACCAAAGTAGATGAGCAATACCAATGCCAAGTTTTATACACGTCTGTGCGATGGACTTGCTAGCAATTCCATGTCTTAATGAACCATTATTGGGTTCAAAAATGACATCAGACATCCTGTCACAGATGTCAGGTGGGGGCCTCAGCGCCCTCCAGGGACACTGAAGGAGTGTGAGAGACTGGGCCGTATCTCCTGCAGTGCCTTCGGTGTCGGTATGAATGAGGCCAACTTGCAGGTCTAGGCCCCTCGGAGCACAGTGCACTTCCATGTTTGCGCCACATGCTGAGTTACTGACTGGTGTTTAGCTTTAAGACATTATATCTGATCCTGATTTTGAAGATAGGATTATATTCATTGTTTCTTGTCTGGATATAGTACCAACGGTTAAAAGAAGGGTTGAGGAAAGTTATATAAGGGGGCTAATTGTTTAAAAGGCTTTTTATTTACATAAATAGAAAAGTAATCTAATGTGGAAGAATATTTTTCTAGAAAATAACATAGAGAAGCAGATGTAAAGAATACGAGGCTTCTGCAGTCATAGCAGAAAACCTTAGAATGATTGATTTTTCCAGCGTGGCCAAACATGCCCTCCCTGACTTCTCTTCCTCCAGGAAGCATTCCCTAAAGCCCAGTCTAAGTTAGATCCACCTGGTAAATAGTCTACGGCACCTGGCCTGTCTTCTTCTGTAAGCAGCTTTGAACTTTGCTCTCTTCACGGTGGGCTGTAAAGTTCATGTGTGCAGAGAATGGCTCTGACTGGTGACAGTCATTATGCCCCATGTACGTAACAGCTCTTAGCACTATTGTCTCTTCATCATAATGTGTTGACCGAATGAAGAAATGAATGACTTTTATCCGGGCATGTGCTGCCACTCTCGGTGATACATTTCCTCAGTAATTTAGTGACCCGTATCTAAGAGAGAAAGCAACTTCTAAACGAATGGATGCCACAAATGAGGAGAGGGGGGTCTGGGAAGCAGGAAAAGGGCATGTAATGATTAGAAATTAGTTTTCTAAAAATTAACTTCAAGATATAGGGTCATTAGAAATTATAGGGATTGCTAAACCTGGAGGGAAAACCAAACAGATATGTCATTGTTTCCAGACATTCTGCATCATTAGCCCTCAATTACTTGTGCAAATCTGAATAACAAAGGTCTCTACCTTGGTGTAAAATAATGCTAATTCAGACAGATGAATAGCAGATGCCAGAATTCAATGAGTTAAATTACTAAAATTATGGGACCTTTCTGTACAATCTTTGCAACTTCCCATGAATCTAATTTTTCCAAAATAAAAATTGAAAAAGTTCCTACTATGTTTTCTTTGAGGAAGAAGGGTCAAGTTTATAATTTGAGGGTTTTTTCCTGTAACCTCACAGAGGGCTTGTTCCAAAAGTTGCATGTTCAGATGGAGCTGAACTTTAGTTCCAAGAAATGAATGTCTATAATTTTCTGAAATATTTCAGTATATTACAAGTGTGCTATTGCTCCCCATATTCTATGGAAAAAAAAATTTTAGTTCCTCAGTCATGTCTGACTCTGTGATCCCATGGACAGTCTCCTGCCTGGGTTCCTCTATCCATGGAATTCTGCAGGCAAGAATACTGGAGTGGGTAGTCATTCCCTTCTCCATGGGATCTTCCTAACCCAAGGACTGAACCTAGGTCTCCTGAATTGCAGGCAGATTCTTTACTGTCTGAGCCACCAAATTTTATAGCCAGAGTTAAATACTATAAGTTTATCTTTTATTTCCCTCATTTCTCCCAATTTATCTGCTACCTAAAGTTCTGTTATTGGGAAATTTTCTCTTAAAAACTGAATGAGATTAAAATGATAGCAGTTCTGATTTATACACTTGTAGAGATGCAAAACAGAAATGGTGTGATTTTTCTTTAAAAGAAATCCAAAGTTAGATCTGCCACAGGCAGGCTCTATGGCTCTCCTCTATGCAAGGTTGTATGACCTTGGAAAGAATATGCAACCTGAGTTATGTCAACAGAGCTGTGCTGGGGGTTTTGTATCATTTATTTGTTATATCTATTGCAGAGGAAAATTTCTTATCCTGATCTTATAAACAAGTAATGTAGGGCTCAGAGTTCAGGAATCTGTCCAAAGTCCAAGCTCACTGGTTTGAGAACTGGATTTGAACCTAAGATACTTGTCTACAAAAACTTTCCACAGACCCATATGAGCTAGCCTGCCCTTTTGAATTCTGATATTCTAAGACTTCATTTTTTCCCCACCACTCATTATTAAATACTCCATTCTTAGAAGAGCAAGCTAAGAGAACATTCACATGACCAGAAATGAAACCCCAGATACAGAAATCATCCTTTGTGAAACCTTTAGCTTGCATTTCTTCTGTAGACTATTCACTCTCAAACCTGCAGATCACAAACAGCCTTTAGAAAACAGATTCCATACAGGAGAGAGAGTCATGGACTCATTTAACGAAGTTATCAAGACATTTATGACATGCATGTAAGAGTGAGGCCAAACTGATCAAGGTGATCGTTTAAATGCTTTAAGAAAAACTTATTTCGTGGGCATGTGATTTCAGTTCTGTTATTTATGGTTCATTGTATTATGACCTTCATAAGCATTCATATTTGCCAAGCATTTTATGATCCTTCTTGCTCCGTTGCAAAATCTCATTTGCAGAGAATGCTGTCACACCTTTTACCAAGAAGGAAACTAAATGAGTTACAAGGTACTTAAGAAATGTATCATTCATCAGCAAGGCAAGAATGCTGGAGAACATTAGCTTCCATTTCTCATTCCACTGTCATCAGAGCTTTCTGCTTCTGGAGTGAGCCAATAAGAAGTCATGTCATCTTTTGGATCAGGGTGTTTGCATATCTATCCACTAAGTGAAAGTCGCTCAGTTGTGTCTGATTCTTTGTGACCCCATGAACTATACAGTCCATGGAATTCTCCAGACCAGAATACTAGAAGCTTCTCCAGGGAAGCTTCCCAACCCAGGTATTGAACCTAGGTTTTCCACATTGCAGGCGGATTCTTTACCAGCTGAGCTACAGGGAAGCCCAAGAATACTGGAGTGGGTAGCCTATCCCTTCTCCAGGGGATCTTCCCAACCCAGGAATTGAACCGGGGTCTCCTGCATTGCAGGCGGATTCTTTACCAGCTGAGCTATCAGGAAAACCATGATACCCACTACTCATCCATATATCATTATCTATTCATTACTCATTATCTATCCACTACTTATCTGTTTATCAACCACTAACCAGTGGTTCAGTGTTAAAGAATCTGCCTGGCAAGCAGGAGATGCAGGTTCTATTCCTAAGTCAGGAAGAGGCCCTGGATAATGAAATAGCAACCCAGTACCGCTCCAGTATTCTTGCCTGGCAAATCCCATGGACAGAGGAGCCTGGGGGGCTACAGTCCACGGGGTTGCAAAGAGTAGGGCACGACTTAGTAACTAAACTGCAGCAGCAGCAAACTATGTGCTAGCAAGCCCACAAACTGTGTTATATTGTGATTGATGTCCATTGTCTGTGTGGTTTCGTCCCTTCTCCCATCTGGGTCTTAGCTCTAAAGCAGACCAGCTAAGTTAATTTGGGCAAGTCACTTAACCTCTCTGAACTTCAGACACTTACTTCACCAAAATGCTAGGTGGGCAAAATAGTAATTGACCTGCCACGAAGTAGACATGCAGTAAGTGTAAATTTTAACCTTCCTCGTGGCCAAACCGATTTCAGAACTCACCTTTCTTTTCCCTTTGATGTCGGTGTATGTAAGAGAGAGAGGGGGAAAAAAAAAAACTTTACTAGTAACGGATTTAAAAGAGAGGGATTCCAGAGTCCTTTCATTGTGCAGGCATTAGAATCATCCTGAAAAGTAAGAAGATTTTAATATTTTTTATGCCCTTGTCTCCTTTAATTCTATAGCTATGGAGTGGTTTAGTATTTCCTTTTAAAAATCATTTAAAACTAATAGATATTTATTGTTCCCCCATAAGTACCTCTTCTCATATTGAAATGTCCTTGTTTTTCATGGGATCCTGTTGTCATGTTTTTAATAATTTGGGGTCTGGATACTTAAAGACAGATACAGGGCAAGAGTCTACTAAGACTTTGCTTCTCAACTATGTCAAGTCATAAAGTCACCTGAGTTGAGTAGGGAGGTTTCAGGGTCCATCCCTGGGCTCCCAACTCAGAATCTCCATTACAGAAGCCTAGGAGTCTCTGCTATTAACACATAATACTGTGTTATTTCTGATGTGGCCAGTTTGGGCGCACACTGCTCTGGGAGCTAGGTGACAGAGGAATTGCCAACAGCTTTAAAAGAGATTGAGTACAACACAGAGGGTCCCTGAGCACTGGCAAATCCTAAAAGATGCCAGAAACTGAGCATGAAGCTTCTCCATTTACCACTCTTTGCTGCATCTGACGGGTACACCGCACCTAGTTGGAGTTGCCTAGTGCTTCACGCAAGGTAATGTGGCCTAAGTGTGACAAAGTGACCTCCGTTACACAAAGCGGCAGTTCTTCCTAAGCCCACTGCATTTGTTTGCAGGGGCAAAACATCTGTTTCTATCTTGTTGTTGTTTTTCAGTCACTAAATCGTGTCCAACTCTTTGCAACCCGTGGACCGCAGCATGCCAGGCTTCCCTGTCCCTCACTATCTCCTTGAGTTTGTCCAAGATCATGTCCGTTGAATCGGCGATGCTATGCAACCATCTCATCCTCTGCTTCCCTCTCTCTTCTGCCTTCAGTCTTTCCCAGCATCAGGGTGTTTTCCAATGAGTCAACTCTTCGCATCAGGTGGCCGAAGTGTTGGAGCTTCAGTTCCAATGAGTATTCACGGTTGATTTCCTTTAGAATTGACTAGTTTGATCTCCATGCTGTCCAAGCTACTGTAACTCCTCACAAATGTACATGCACACACAAATAACACTCACAAACACGAGCAGCTAAGAAGTACACATTATCACAAGTGCCCAGAAAGATGTCTTACTCCTTCCAGTGGGTCCAGACTGACTGGAGTAAGCTTAATACTCACAGGATACACACTTGTTACATTTCAGTTTAGGACATCTGTCTTGTTTGAAGGGTGTAATTTCATGGCAGAGTCCATGTAAATTGCTTGCACTATGTGGAATCCTGAGCCATTTCTAAAGGAGGACATAATCATAGCTTTGAGACAGAAGGAAAAAAGAATCTACTTAGCTGATGGTGATGAGTTGCACAGCAGTTGAAACAAACTATAAGAGCTTTCTCAGTTGGAGCAGACATTATGAACTCATCTGGGAATTCAGACTTTCTAAAAATAAGCCAAATCATGGGAAAGGAAATATATCTGCTCTGAATGGAAACTTTTATTCTCTGTCAAGTGCTGAATAGGTGAAAACTTGCCCGGAATATTTTCCTGAACAAACTCTTGGATTCCTTCCTGTTTTTTCTATAGTAGGCTTTTAAAATTATTATTATTATTTACTTTTGTTTTCTTTTTCTTCACTAGAGACTCAGTATTTAGGTTTTGATAGAGCTGAGGGGAAGGAGATGGTTAAAAAAACAAATGTTGGACCAAGATTCCAGTTCCATCTTTGATCTGGGTTGACCCTGTTTCTCTCCTAGTTAACAGTTAACTTGGTAGTGGTTAATCTGTAAAATGAGAATATGTCACTGATCCAATTACCTAACCATCTGTTTTACCTTTCTACACATTTCTATGTAGAATATGCCATAATCTCAGCCCTGTGTCTAATAGAGGAGGCAGACGCGTTCACAGTGGAGCGATGGTAGGCAGGTACTGTAGGTGTCAGGGGAAACGGAAGGAGGTTTCTGTGAGTAGCAAACAACAAAACAAAAGCAATCCCCTCCCCAAAGTGTAGGGATTGTAGCGATTAAAACCAACCCAGCATGTAAACCCAAAGGTAACACTCTCTTATTCCCCACCCTCTCTTCCCTTCACCTCCAACTCCAGTTCCCAGTGCTAACAGTGTAGAAGGTTTCTTCTGCAAATTTCTCTTATAAAAGTATGCCAACATAGATTATGCTTTTCCTCTAAAAAGGATCATACTATGCATGTTGCTCCGTATCTTGTTTCTTTCCTCACTTTACACACATGTCAATCACTACCTGTCTGGCTCCCTCCTTTCCTAGCAGCTCACCTCTAACGCCACCTCCTCAGAGAGGCGTTTCCTGCTCCTGCACCCATTAGACTGTACTCTGCCTGCGGCCGTGACTTTAGTTTGCTCTCTGCTGCACCCCTGGTGACTAGACCAGGGCCAGCACACAGTGTGTCCTCAGTAAATCCTTGGGAAATGGATGGATCTGAATCCTCCAGTCACTTGCTGTGGGAGTGAGAGTGTGGATGAACTGATTTATCAAACCAGTGCCCTTACTGATGGGCACAAGGCTCTTTCAAGCTTTAATCGTTCAAGCAATGCTGCTTTGCCTGTGCTTATCAGAGAATGTCTTCCCTGGTGGCTCAGATGGTAAAGCGTCTGCCTACAATGCAGGAGACCTGGGTTCAATCCCTGGGTCGGGACGATCTCCTGGAGAAGGAAATGGCAACCCACGCCAGTATTCTTGCCTGGAATATCCTGAAAATCCCATGGACAGAGGAGCCTGATAGGCTACAGTCCATGAGGTTGCAAAGAGTCGGACACAACTGAGCTACTTCACTTTCATTTCCCCTTTATAAAAGTCAGAAAATGGGATTGCTGGGTCTAGGGATAGATGCATTTTCATTTTGAATAGAAGATGAGCAATTACACTATCAAAAGATTATTGCTATTCACACCCACCAGCAATGACTGAAAACATCTGTTTTCCTCCAATTTTCTCTGAATATTATTGGTTTTTAATCTTACCCAGAGGTGGGTGTAGCAGGAGGTTGAACTGTGTTTGAATTGGTATTTCGATGTAAATTACGAAGATTGAATATTTTAATAGTTGGCCGTTTTCTGTGAATCGCCTGTTTATAACATTTTGCCCGTTTGTGCTGGTTTCTCTGTCATCTTGTCAACAACTTGTAGCTGCCGTTAGTATTGAGCATATTAATTCTTCATTTGTTGTGTGGCTGTTACCTTTCCCAGCCTACCTTTTGTCATTTGTTTACTATTTTTGCCATAGAAAGCGTTACATTTTTATACAGTCAAACTGCCTTTTACAAGGAGCTTAGCGCAGTGCTCTGTTGTGACCCAGACGACTGGGATGGGAAGAAGGTCCACGAGGGAGGAGGTACATGTGTAATATAGCTGATTCACTTTGCTGTGCAGCAAAAACTAACAAAGTTAAAAACTAACTAAAGCAAAAACTTCCCAATTAAAAGAATTGTTTTTAGGAAATAAATGTTATTTAAATTTTATAAAACTGCCTTTTCGGCCTCTGAGTGTCCATTTTTTAACTTTATATTTAATTGGAGGGTAATTGCTTTATAATATGTTATTGGTTTCTGTCATATATCAATGAATATGATTCAGAAAATGAATCAGCCATAGGTATGTGTCCAGTTTTGAATATGAAAGTTTCTCCTATCCAAGGCTAAAAGATACTATCTTGATTTTTTTTTTTGGTGATATTTTAATTTTTAAGTAATTAAATCTCTTGTCCAAAGGGAATTTTTATTAATATATGGTAAGATATAGTGATTGAGCTTTAGCTTTGTTCTTCCAAATAGATTTTCAGTTATATCAACATCATCTTTTAAATAAACCATCTTTTCCTGAATTAAAGTTTAAATGTATGACTTTGATTTAAATATACTAAATACATAATAGATATATAAAAGTAGATATATATGGACTTAAGTATATACTATATATGTATATATGTGTGTATGTGTACACATATTTGAAGGTAAATCTATTTCTTGATTCTATTTTGTCTCCCTGACCTACTTGTCTATTCTTATATATTTCTTATACATATTTAATGTCTCTTTATATAACTCTTTTATTATGATATTTATAAGTTTGCAAATTTTATAAATTTCCCCTTACAATCTTTTCTAAAATACTTTTCTACTCTTCTTAGTCTCAAATATTATTTTGTATGTTGTTTAAAATCATTTATTTTCATTAAACCTATCAGAATTCTGCATAAAGTTGGGCTTTTGAAAGAAATCCATTTGGCTTCACTGTCGGAAGTGGACTGGAGTAAGGGGAGGCGAGGACAGGGAGATGGTTAAGGGGTGGTGTCGGTAATGTGGGTTTCCCAGTGGCACCAAGAGATAAAGGATCCACCCGCCAGTGCAGGAGATGTAAGAGTCGTGAATTCAATCCCTGGGTTGGGAAAATCTCCTGAAATAGAAAACGGCAACCCACTCCAGTATTCTTGCCTGGAAAATTCCATGGACAGAGGAACCTGGTGGGCTATAGTGCATGGAATCACAAAGAGTCAGAGACCTGGTTGAAACAGGGTCTGAACCAAAGGGATGACAGGAGAGTACACCATTTCCAAAAGAGAACCAACTGGACTTTGATCTTTGGATATGAAGTACAAAGGAAAGTCAGTCAAAGCTAGCAGACTGGAGGACTGGGCAAGGTGTAAAACAAACTGCCCACCAGAGTTAGGACTACAGGGCAAGAAGTAGGTTTGCAGGTGAACAGAAGGGAAGAAGATGTGTCCACTCGTAGGTACATTGAGCCTGATGGATGAAGGCCATTGATGAGTAGACAGATAGTGGTGATGATACAGATAATTTGGGTAATTTAAAAATATTTTAGGGACGTCCCTGGCATTCCAGTGATTAAGAATCCACCTTCCAGTGAAGGACGTGTGGGTTCAGCCCCTGGTCAGGCAGCTAAGATCCCACATGTTTGCAGCCAAAAGAACAAAACGTAAAACAGAAGGAATATTGCAACGAATTCAATAAAGACTTGAAAAATGGTCCACATCAAAACAAATATTTAAAAATATTTTAAAGAGATTTTCAAATAAAGTTCCAGAGTCTTTCACACATAGTGAGGTACTTACTTTCTTGTGAGGCCCTTCTATTTTATGACTCATTCTTTGGGCAGTTGAGGGCATTATTATAAATAATTACAGAATTAACATATCTCTTCTTGAAGAACAGAAATTTGTCCGTTTGTGGCAAAAGGCCAGTTTTTGAAATGTTTATTCCTCTTTAGTAGAAATATTTTTCTGCATATGAATAGCTTTATAAAATATTTTTGCAAAGTTTAGTATTATTTTAAGCTCACTATAGTTTTCTCTATATCATAAAGCTCTGTTTTGACTACTGAATCTAAATAATAGCTGTCAGAATGACACACCGGTTTGTCTCAAGGTATTGTGTAGGTAGGCTTATTCTCATGGCTTTTTCATTCACTTTTTCTTTTCAGAACTTGACAGCCTGGAGGAGTTAGGGAAAAAGCGCATCTGCAGGATCATCACTAAGGATTTCCCCCAGTATTTTGCAGTGGTTTCACGGATTAAGCAGGAAAGCAATCAGATTGGTCCTGAAGGTGGAATTCTGAGCAGCACCACTGTGCCCCTTGTCCAAGCTTCTTTCCCAGAGGGTGCTTTAACCAAAAGAATTCGAGTAGGCCTCCAGGTAATGTTCACAAAAAGTTTTCTCCTTGGTACACAGAGAGAGCATGTGAGCATGTTCTGCTCTGAAACTGCTGTCATGACTCATCCTAATGATACATTGCTAACTGAAGCATTGGGCCATTGGGGGAATCATCAATCTATTTTAAATAAAAAGTATAAAGTTAGCTAAGAGGCTTATCAAAATAGGTACATATTTTAGGGGTTTTCTGTTTAGATGTATCACTTGAAACATCTGTTTTTTGTTTGTATGATTAAAAAAAAAGATGAGAGATCTTTTTTTTAAATCATAGGTTATTGTTTCAGTAATGTGGAGCAACAAAGAAACAAACCATATTGCATTTGGTTTATGATATGCCACATCACAAAAATCAGTAATAGTGAAACTTGCAAGCTTTCAAATTTTAGTTCAAGCAAATCATAAATGCTGGGTTTTATCCAACCAGTTGGAACCTGTTTTGGTTTGGAAAGCTGGCTGAAAATCTTGGCAAGAATGGTCTTTCTTGCGTTTATTCATTTCTGTTAGAACCTAGCCAGAACTTTTTTTTTTCTTACTGAAAAAGGAAAATAACCTGAAATAACTTTGTTTTGTTACTTAATATAGTAATTAATAATTTGACTGAGAGTTCAGTAAACATTTGGACCTACCTTATATTTCAGTATATGAAGTTCCCTTCAACTGTCTCCCCATATTGAATATTTTTCCAAATAGCAAAGAAACAAAAAAAAGAAGAAGAAATTAGCCTTGTTAGACTAGAATTGACATCCATTGAAATCTCGTATGCCTTTTTGTTACTTAAGTCTGGAAACATCCATTTTTACATGAGTATAAGTTGCCTTTGTAGTATTTTACTAAATGCCCTGCATAGATATAAAATATAGTAGATTCAGTGTCTGCTGTCCTTCAGATTAGACCGAGAGGTTTCTCTGCTCTGAGATCTGATTCCCTCGCTTTCATGCAAGCCCAGGCCTGTGTTCTGTTGGGGACATACTCGAGCTGTTAGTTCCTGCTACAGTGTTGTATTTGATTCATTCTTCGCTGAAACAGAAAGGAAAAATAAGAGAGATTTTTTTTTTTGCCCCATAAATTTTTAATAAGTTTTCTTTAAAATAACAAAAGTTCTGGGGGGTTGTAGTCTCTTCCATTTCCAAATACCAATAAACATATTAAAATATGCTAAACTTCACTCAGTAAAACCTCTAACATTAAAAAAAGACGGACAATTCCAAGTGTCAGCACATACGCAGAACAACTAGAGTGTTCACACCTGCTGGTGAGAATTAGAAATGGTCCTGCAACCAGCATTTTGGAAAACGGTGTGGCTGTTCTGTTGTAATGGTGGTCATATGTGTACCTCAAACAGCAATTGGGCTCTTAGAAGTATAACTACCAGAAATCCATACATATGGACATCACCAGGCATACACAAGAATGCTAACAGCAGAAGTAAGACATTTTTTGGTTATTGTTTTTGGTCTTTTCCTCCTCAATTAAAAAGTCAACTTTCTGATAAGAGAAAAATGTCCAACTTCATTTAAGTCATTTAAGGTCCTCTCTCTTGTCTCTAGGCCCAGCCTGTTCCAGATGAAATTGTGAAAAAGATCCTTGGAAACAAAGCAACATTCAGCCCAATTGTCACTGTGGAACCAAGAAGAAGGAAATTCCATAAGCCTATCACAATGACCATTCCGGTGCCCCCAGCCTCAGGAGAAGGTGTCTCCAATGGGTACAAAGGAGATTCCACACCCAATCTGCGCCTTCTCTGTAGCATTACAGGTTTGGTTGTTGCTGTTCTTGCTGTTTTTGCCATAGCACTTGCAATGATTCTGTACAAAGACAGAAAGCCTTTAAACATCCCTATCAACATTATAAATACAGTAGGAAAAAAAAAATACATTTTACTTGTCCATCACCTCGTCTCTATTATCCCTGTAATTATTTCTTGAAGATGCTGATAGCATGACCATTAAAATTCAGTGATACCATTTTTCCTGCTTTTAAGTTTAGTGTTAATAATAGAGCTTTTTAAAGGTGATTGAGGGTATTACTGAATTTACTGGAGCATCTAGTAATCTCTCCGTGACTTAGGTTACTGACCTAGAAACACTCTGTAGGCTATAGGAAATTGGGCGGACTCTGGGGAAAACAGAGGCTCCCACAGAGCACCAAGAGTAGGGAAGAGCCCAGTGAATACATGATTCTTTTTACCTACTCTGTTCACAAGTGTGATCCAAGAGACTAAACATGCAGGGTTTAGGTGATAGGCACCTTTTGTGATAAGCTCCCAAAATCCAGAGCATCATCTGATTAACCTAACGTGATGTTTAACTTAAAGTCCAAGGTTAAGATAGGTTTTCTCATTTGCTTTTTTTTCTAAAGAATAATTTTAATGACTGGTTCCCCTTTTAGCCTGGAAAATTAAATGATTCAGGTAGTATAAAATGGACTTCCTCAACTTTCTGATAGTTCTTGCCATTGTTGTATTTTAAAAAATTATATTGTCTACCTGAAGCAACAAATCTTTGCCCTTGTAGATTGTGGCTTAAAATGAAGTTGTGTGCCCCAAGTTTAAGCCATTCATTAGTATCTAGACAAACAGAAAAGTAATTTTTTATCTAATCTAATATTATCTTACAAGGAGATCACTATAAGCTGGTAAAAGGAAAGGAGAGAGGAAAACCACCTTTAGTGCATGTCATTAATTGAAAGTGTTCGAGTTTTACAAGTTACTAGCTATACAGAAAGAACAGGATCATGATAAAAATTTTACAAGGAGCATATCTATAATAAAGTCAATATATCTGCTGTTGTTCTCTCAGGGGGCACATCGCCTGCTCAGTGGGAAGACATCACAGGAACTACTCCTTTGACATTTATAAAGGACTGTGTCTCTTTTACAACCAATGTTTCAGCCAGGTATGGAAATAAAGGCTTTTAAAAAGCACTAGGAATTATTTTTTATTACCTTTTGGAAAGTAAAAAAAATGTTGTGCTTAATACCAGTATGATTATTCTTTAAAATGTTGATAGTAAAGTTGGGCCTAACTCCAGAAATTTTAAATTCACTTGGATGTCATCTTATCCAGGCCTCACAGGAAGCTGTAAGATGGTAAACTTGCTTCTTCCAGTAGACATTCTTAGCAATTCATAAAAACTAATAGGATTTCCTTTCTCTCCCATTTTCTACCATTAAATTCTTGTTCCTTCCAAGGTGAAGTAATAAATTCTTAAACAGGGGCAGAAAGGAAGGTTTATTATGGGTATGTACAAGATGGGACGGAGAGTTTTATGGAAAGGAAAATAGAGGAAAAATTCCTTAGCATTTTCTTAGCAAAATCATAACAAATAATAAACGTAGGGTTTCTTTGTTTGATATACACAGTAAATATCCTTGCTATTTGTTTAAATGAACAAGTAATGTTTTGGTTTAGTTCCTTTATATACTTTTTTTTAAATGGTAATTTTTTTTAAGATTTGGCTTTGAAATCTCATTTTTATACTTTTGTTTCTGTCTTGTTTTTGTCTTCCTCAGATTTTGGCTTGCAGACTGCCATCAAGTTTTAGAAACTGTAGGGTTAGCCACACAGCTGTACAGAGAATTAATATGTGTTCCATATATGGCCAAGTTTGTTGTTTTTGCCAAAATGAATGATCCTGTAGAATCCTCTCTGCGATGTTTCTGCATGACAGATGATAAAGTGGATAAAACTTTAGAGCAGCAGGAGAATTTTGAGGAAGTTGCAAGAAGCAAAGACATTGAGGTACCTTGTTTTTCAGCAAGTTCATTCTATTACATTCTCCAGATTCGGAGTTTTCTATTGTGAGGTCATAATATAGCATGTACGATACATTTCAAGTTTGTTGTTAATTTTAGTTTTTGTTTTAAAATTTTGATACAGATTCACTCTTAAATAATTTTAAGTATCTTTGAGACTATTTTAGTTGGTTAAAATGCACCACCAAGGAATCTAGGTCATGATCACAATTTTCCTGTGGCTACCTGAGTTATTATCATAGTCACCGTCCACACACATCGCCATGATTTTCCACTTTTCAAACCAGTAATCAGATAAGTATCCAAGAGTCCAAAACAACTTACAGACTCTATGGATAAGTGATTGATGTCAGGCACATTCTCAAATATGTTTAAAATTGGGAGAATCAATCTATAATTCGCTTACATGTCCGTGTTACAGTTTCCAATCACAGTTACTGTGAACCAATAATTATTTTTGTGGTAAATAGATGTAACTGCCCAATCAGAAGACAAATGTGACATAGAAACGTATCAATCTTAATGTTATATTGACTTAAAATCTCAGAACTCTTTCAATTTAAATTAGCATTAAATTATGTATTTCTTTTACTCTAATAGGTTCTTGAAGGAAAACCTATTTATGTTGATTGTTATGGAAACCTGGCCCCACTTACCAAAGGAGGACAGCAACTTGTTTTTAACTTTTATGCTTTCAAAGAAAATAGACTGCCATTTTCCATCAAGGTAAATCACCTTCAAGACAGATCCTGTGGATTTTTTTTTTAATACTGTTGAAGATTAAAAAAGATTCTAATGATTTATTCTGTTTAAAATATCCCACCAAACTTCAATTCATAGGAATGAGATCATATTTTTGTCCTAGTTCTGTGTAAGTGTACGTTTGAGCCAGGAAACCTTTAGAATTAGTGAAAAGCATTTCTGCCTTTTAAACAGTTAAGTGATCATTTATATTTAAACAAATGTTTGTAAGCCCAAGCGATCTAGAGCAATAACACGCATCATATCTGGAATGCTCAGTAATCAAATAATGGATGAAATCCAGATTGAGTATTCGTTTCATCTTTATTTCTGGTCAAGCCCAGGACATTCTGAAGAAACCGTCTTCCTCCTCAGAGAACCAAAAGATATAGGGCAATTGTTTTATTATTATTTGCTTCTGTTATTGTTGTTAAAACTGAGGCTTTGAAACAAAAATTATTGGACAGGAAGAAAATGAATACAGCTCAGACTATTGGATTGTCAGGATGAGACAAGCCAATACACCACTCCTGTGTTTAGACTATTGATTGGGCATTCTAAATCTTGCCAAGTTTAAATGTGACTACGTTGGCTGACATGAGATTGTTATCACCTTTTCCCTTTACTTTTCCTGGCTCTCAAAGGGTCCCATAAAACAAACATGCTTAACTCTTACACAGACAGGAATCCTCAGGAAAGTCTCTGTATATAACTGTCAACTACCTTAATGCTTCTAGATTAGAGACACCAGCCAAGAGCCCTGTGGCCGTCTGTCTTTTCTGAAAGAACCAAAGACAACAAAAGGACTGCCTCAAACAGCTGTTTGCAACTTAAACATCACTCTGCCAGCACATAAAAAGGTATCTTTTAATACTGGTTTATTTTAACTTTTTTCCCCTGGTCTTGAAGAAGTAGGCCCGTGGTGTGCAATTAAGGAATGCTTTTTAACATGACTAAAGCTCTTGAAACTCAAGTTTTACTAGTCTCTTTGTGTAGATTGACTAAGTCTTGTGACTGTGGTGTCAAATTCTTATGGTTTGTATAATGGAGTCCTCTGTTTATTGCTTCTGCTTCTGCTGGTAGTCCATAGATTTTTTTTTTTTTTGCTTTCAAATAATGTCACACGTTAATTTGCCATGGATGTGCAGCTCTTGATATTCTTCGTTGGCTTCTTTTGGTTTACTTTGCTTTCTAAAGCAGCTTGCATTTTGTGCTCCCTATTCAGTCCTTTTCATATCCTGATATTCTTTTCCCTGCTGTCCATTATAATATTCCTTGTCTCTGCAATGCATCTTGGGACCAAAAGGAGACAGAGTCAGATCAAGATGATGAGGTAATATGAACACTTCTGCTTTTACTCTATCAGAGATAGACTAGGAACAGAATCTGTATAAAAGAAGGTGCAGAGGGCTGAAGTGTGGGAAACGTATTATATTTTTGCAGATCTTAGCTTAAATGAGGTAAAGGATACATATTTTTTTCTAAAGAATAATTTACTCTTCCACATATACAGGAGAGTATTTCAGTACATTTGATAAAATTAAAATCCGGCTAATGACTTAAAAAGAGAAACTGAAGTTTTTTAGTTTAGCATTTTTGAATGTGATAAGACTGGCATGCATAAATATACATTTGTGTGTATTTTCACCTAGGATCTACTGTATAACTTTTAAATCAAAGATGGTGATAATATATGACATTTTATGTGTTTTATATACTATAAAAATATGTGCTCAATGGCTATTGATAAATATTTGATATTCTATTAAAAGACATTTATCTTAGCCATTTTTAAGAGTATAATTATTTAACTAAGTTTCATAAGTTATCTCCTAATATTTCTCCAAGTTATATGATCATTGGATTTTTAAAACTCACAGCTCAGTAATATTAAATAGAATCAGCAGCTTTAAGATTCAGTAACACTACTTCAATAAAGCCATTAACCTGTTTGTAATCTCCTCATCTACATTTTATGCCTATGAACATACAGAAACAATAGCAGTAATCTGAATGATAAACTTTGTGTGCCTTTTCCCTTGAATGTACTCACAAAGAGTGAGTGTACATCGTGATGTATGTGCTTTCAATATGAACAAATTTGGGAGAATTTATTGCTCAGCATCAGAAGTCTCTGTAACGCTCGTCTTTTATTTGTAGTTCCCTGTAGTCTGCTGTGTTGGTGCTCTTATATTTTGCTAAGTGATAGTTCTTTGGTTAAGATATTAGGGTGGGGCTGTAGAATCACAGTGGGGAACTAATATTTCCCTAAGAAAATCTGTTAAGAAGAAAAATAAGGATAAACAAGATATCGACGTGCCATTCTACAAAATGTTTCAATCTGATGAAAATGTCACAAGGAACTGGAACATACTCGTTCTCTTCTTTTTCTTTTCCAGACCGAGAAAACGGATAGACGACAGAGTTTTGCATCGTTAGCTTTACGTAAGCGCTACAGCTACTTGACTGAGCCTGGAATGAGTGAGTTTCCTAACACATTTACTAATCTACGTGGATTTTTATAAGAAGAGACATTTTTTCTATACAAACAGAATTTTGGAGTCATGTGAAAGAAAACTCAATGGCAAAAGAAAACTGCCTACAGGAAAATTTTATCATGAGATCTAAGTAATATTTTGTACATAGTTGGAGATACAAGGTACAAACACCCCCAGATCATTAGCTTTTTTTTTTTTTTTTTTTTAAGAATTAGAAACATCTATCACTTGACTTTGAAAACCCTGATTTCACTTTGGTTGCTAACTATGTTAGGAGATAATACTATACCAAGATTGGTTTATATCCATGCTAAAAAGAGAAAACATTTTCATACATGTCAGATAGTATAAAAGATGATAAAGTAACTCTGGTCATTATTTCATTTGTCTTAATATAGGCAGGTCATTCTAGCTTAGTCCTGATTCTTTTTTTCCCAGTTGGCAGGAATTAGATTTTCCTACCTTCGTGGGGTTGCATTTGTTTACTGATTTCTAATTCCTCCCACTCTCTCTCCCTCCTTCCCTCTGCTCTTTATTAAATATCAACTCTAAGGTTGGGCTTTATTAGACGAGTTAAACCCTTTTCTTCTCGCAGTAAATGTTCACTGTTAACTAGCTTGTAAGTATCAAGGCATAGATTCATCCAGTCATATTCATTCATTTTCTCCCTTTGTGTTCCCTCCCCTCTCCTTCCCTCCTCCTTATGGTTATCACCTCAGGTGACCACAGCCCTCAAGATAACCCTCTCCACCAACAGGAACTAAGAGTATGTTTGACTGATGTGGCATGGTGCCACTTTAACCATCAGAGGAGGATTTAGGCAAACATTATTTTTAAATTAGTGAATCATTTCTGGCTGCTTCCCATTACTCACAGTTACTTGAGTTCAAGGAGGATTGGAAATTTACCAGTAAGAACCACAACTGTTTTTTCCCATCTTTCCTGAATTCTTGCTTCTGTGGGCCAACATAACATATTAAATACGCAGCAGGAAACTACTCTACTACTTCATTCAGGTGGTCTTAGCATAATCTTCTGGAATCTGTCCCCTGGAGAGCTCTTACATTCAGACACAAAACAGGGAGTATAAGAGAAAGGAAACCCAACCACACTCATGAATGTTCTTCCAGATCTCTTTCTTCCCCTAGTATAACTATCTAAATCTTTCCAAAACTGTAAGGGCTGAAATTAACTCTCATTATGCTATAAAGCAGGGAAGGTGTGTGCGTTTAACTAGATGTATGTATAAATTTCCTGGATAGACGTTTTCCTTGAGATACTACTTTGCCTCAAAGCTAGGGCTTTCGTGGCACGGCTGTCTGGGACTCCCAAGCCACGCCCTTAAGCTCTGGACAGGCTGCAGCTACTTGAGGTCAGGTACCTCTGGACAAGCTAGCTCCTGTCTGATTTTTGTGCCCTAAGGTGTTTGGGGAATATATGAGTTGTAAGGTCAGGTGCACGTGCTAACGTCAATTGAATTTTTCCCACTTCTGAAACGGTTGCTACTTTTCAGTTAGCTTCATGAAGGTATATGTAGTTTGTCTTCCTTGACTTTTGATAGAAGGCAGAGGGTTCTCTCTTCTCTGTTTTATGAGAGGGAGCATACGGTGGACAGAAGAATGGGAAGGAGTAAGAAAGGACTAAGAGAAAAACTAGGGAAATGTTATGGCCCCTAAATTGGTGTTAGAAGAAGAAGTGAATGCAACTTTTCTCATAGTTCCCTGTCCTTTCCACCTACCCAACCCACCCAACCTCTTAAAAAAAAAAGGTTCTGGTATAATTCAGTGCTTGACATCCAGAATTCCCTTTGTTATAAGTGAAGAGTGAAAGTCGCTCAGTTGTGTCCAACTCTTTGGACCCCCTGCCAGGCTCCTCTGACCATGGAATTCTCCAGGCCAGAATACTGGAGTGGGTAGCCATTTCCTTCTCTAGAGGATCTTCCCAACCCAGGGATCAAACCCAGGTCTCCCACGTTGCAGGTGGATTCTTCACCATCTGAGTCACCAGAGAAGGCCTTTGTTATAAAGGGTATCACAAAATATGTATCATTAAAGCATAAAATATATAACTAATCAGTAAATTGGCTGCTTTGTGCAAAGCATAAAACCATAGATGTGGTTCAGAAGACTTCTCTGCTTAGTGGAGCCAGACTTGAGTGGTAAAACAGAGATGCTCTGCCAGTTTCTGGTAGTTATAAAAATAAGTCCTTCCTTGAGACATTGAACTGAGCCCAAATCACTGAATTGAAGGAATCCTTAAACCATCCATTTGCAGTGTGGTGTTCCCAAAAGAATTAAACACTATTGAGAATTATGACTAGGAGGGGTAATGAATGGGTGAGTTTTTCCTTAGTTCTTCCACTTCTCTTTAGAATAATATGTAAGCCTAGAAAAGGATATGTTCTGAATGTTTGAATTTAAATGTACACTAGGAATGAAAATCTTCACCCTTGTGGGAGTAGCTGTTAATCCAAGGACTGGATTGTAGCAATGGCACGAGCACAGCATGAAGAGGAACGTAAAGATGAAGCAGATTCTCATTTCCTCTTCGAGTTTCACTCTTACTCTGAACCAGTGCTTTCTGGGAGCAAGACTGTACTCAACTTTGACATAGAACTTAACCCTTGGCAGGCATTCCAAACCTCTGTGACCAGCTGGGTTTGTTTCTTAGAACTGTAGAAATAGAGAGGACTCGGTGTGTGCTTGCCATCCCCCAGCGAGTATGTGGACTTCATCTGTATGTTTCTTGTCCCATTGCCAGAAGATGTTGGTATTAAATTCATCTTTCCTAGTGGTAGGTCTGCCTCATGGCTTCTGCAGTGTTTGGGATGTCCTTGAGTCCCATGAATATTCTGGGAAGGCACCAGAATTGGCCCCTCTGTTATTGATTAAACATACATACAGATATATTCTGTATCCCACTATAGATACTTAAATATGGGGTGTTAAAAATATGACTGTGCTTTTTAAATTTCCCCCATGATACCTTTTGAGAATTAAAAGTATAATGGATTATGAAAAATATCTGAGTGCTATGTGCTTTTTGTCCATAATAAAGACAAACCAGACATGGATACATTCTGTTGCGGAGGGATGTTTTCATATGCAGTATTAAATATTTTCATAAAAATCTCAAAAGGTACCAAGACTTAACATCTCATGGAAAAAGTGTACTCTTCTTTCTAAATGCTCTTGTGAAAGTATTTTTAAAGTTTGCACATTGTGCATAATATGGCATAAAAACTGTATTACTTCTTTGGCTCGTTTGCCATGATATATCGCGCATGAGAAAATGTTTTCAGTTGCTTTGCTTGCTTATGGTAACCATGAACCATATTTCTGGTTTTTTTCCCCTTTTGTGTGTGTGTGTGTGTACACATGCATTCTAAAATCATTTCATATTATGTTTCTTTTTTTCTTCACCAAAAGGAATATACTGCATGGAAAAGATCAATGCAAACATTCCTTTTCTTTGTTTGTTTTTTTTTTTCTTTTAAAATTCTGACTCAGAAAATTTCTTGCTCTTATTGGCTTTTTATGGGTGTGAAGCATAACCGAATTGTGCATGGAAGATGCAAATTTAAAATCCAGTGGCTTCACAGTTTGCACATCAGTTGCCTGTCACTTAAAAGTTATTTTGGATTCTGCATGAAATAGGCTTGAGTGGTTTTCTAAAATAACAGTTTTAGACATTTAATGTATAGCTATGCACATTGATATGGCTCTGAGTAGGTGGCATCTGTATCGCTGAGAGGTTCAAGGAGACGGAACATTAGAAATTACTGAAATGAGAGTTATATGGTTGTGCAGAACAAATATGTACCTATACAGGCAAAACAGAAAGGCTACTGATATTTCAAAACCAGCACATAAGAAAGTCAATAGGAAGTAAGCGAACAGTTTTCCATTGTGGTTATTTTTCTCATTATTAATTCTTTCCTCATGTTTTTTATTTTTCATTGTTGGCCTCTTGGTTGCAGTGTGCTTTTTCTGTCTTTCATTTCACATTGCTCTGTGTTTTATTTAGTTTTATTTTTAACCTTGGATTAGTTGCGTCTATAGAAATTTTTTTTTTCCCTCTTAATTGTTCCTTTTGCCTCTTCCATTCTGAATCATGCAAACAATTGTACTTGCTTTTGTAATATTTCAAAGTTTACTGACCAATTTTTTTCTCTGGTCTCTCTGTTTCTCAACCATTTTTGTTGATTTTTGTGTTTGATTTCATTTTAAAATTTAAGAAACAGTTGAACGGAGTGCAGGAGCAACAAGATCCCTCCCCACCACTTACTCATACAAGCCATTCTTTTCTACAAGACCCTACCAGTCTTGGACCACAGCTCCGATGACAGTGCCCGGGCCGGCCAAGTCAGGCTTCACTTCCTTGTCAAGTTCTTCCTCTAATACGCCATCAGCTTCCCCGTTAAAATCAATATGGTCTGTTTCGACTCCTTCGCCAATCAAATCCACATTAGGCGCATCAACTACATCTTCGGTTAAATCCATTAGTGACGTGGCATCTCCGATTAGATCCTTTCGGACAATTTCTTCACCAATAAAAACAGTGGTGTCACAGTCTCCATACAATATCCAGGTTTCCTCTGGCACCCTGGTTAGAGCTCCCACAGTCACAGAGGCCTCACCTTTAAAGGGGCTGGCATCCACTTCTACATTTTCCTCTCGAACCTCCCCAGTGACTACCGCAGGATCTCTTTTGGAGAGGTCGTCAATTACTATGACACCCCCTGCTTCCCCCAAATCAAACATTAATATGTATTCTTCGAGTCTGCCATTTAAGTCAATTATCACATCAGCAGCACCGCTAATATCTTCACCTTTAAAGTCAGTGGTGTCTCCAGCTAAAGCAACAGCTGATGTCATTTCATCAGCTAAAGTTACCATGGCCTCTTCTCTTTCATCACCTGTGAAACAGATGCCCGGACATGCAGAGGTAGCATTAGTCAATGGATCTATTTCCCCTCTGAAATATCCATCATCTTCAACGTTAATTAATGGATGCAAAGCCACTGCCACATTACAGGAAAAAATTGCTACAGCCACAAACTCTGTGAGCTCTGTGGTTACCGCGGCCACTGATGCAGTTGAGAAAGTGTTCCCTTCCACTACAGCAATGCCATTTTCCCCACTCAGGTCTTACGTTTCTCCAGCACCATCAGCTTTTCAGTCTCTAAGAACTCCTTCTGCAAGTGCACTCTATACATCCCTTGGGTCATCAATATCTGCAACTACCTCATCTGTAACTTCATCAATAATAACAGTGCCAGTATACTCTGTAGTCAATGTTTTGCCAGAACCAGCATTAAAGAAACTTCCAGACTCTAATTCACTTACAAAATCAGCAGCAGCCTTGCTGTCGCCCATTAAAACATTGACTACGGAGACACGTCCTCAGCCCCATTTCAATCGAACTTCATCTCCAGTTAAATCATCTTTGTTCCTTGCACCGTCTGCCCTTAAGCTATCTACACCATCTTCTCTATCTTCCAGTCAGGAGATATTAAAAGATGTGGCTGAAATGAAGGAGGACCTAATGCGGATGACTGCAATACTCCAAACAGATGTGCCTGAGGAGAAGCCATTCCAACCTGAACTCCCCAAAGAAGGGAGAATCGATGATGAAGAACCTTTCAAAATTGTCGAGAAAGTCAAGGAAGACTTAGTGAAAGTTAGTGAAATCCTTAAAAAGGATGTCTGTGTAGATAAAGGACCACTCAAATCACCAAAGAGTGACAAAGGACACTCTCCTGAAGACGACTGGATAGAATTTAGTTCAGAAGAAATAAGAGAGGCAAGACAACAAGCTGGTGTGAGCCATTCTCCATCTCTGCCAGAGAGAGTGCAAGTCAAGGCAAAGGCCGCCTCTGAGAAGGATTACAACCTGACCAAAGTTATCGATTACCTAACAAATGATATCGGGAGTAGTTCCCTGACAAACTTAAAGTACAAGTTTGAGGATGCCAAGAAGGATGGTGAAGAGAGACAGAAACGAATTTTAAAACCAGCAATTGCCCTGCAGGAACACAAACTCAAAATGCCTCCAGCCTCCATGAGGCCTTCCACCTCTGAGAAAGAGTTATGTAAGATGGCCGATTCCTTTTTTGGAACAGATACTATTTTGGAGTCTCCAGATGATTTTTCTCAACATGACCAAGATAAAAGTCCCTTGTCTGACAGTGGCTTTGAAACAAGAAGTGAAAAAACACCTTCGGCCCCACAAAGCGCTGAAAGCACTGGTCCCAAACCACTCTTCCATGAAGTCCCCATCCCTCCAGTCATTACAGAAACAAGAACTGAAGTGGTTCATGTTATCAGGAGCTATGAGCCCTCAGCTGGAGATGCTCCCCCGTCCCAACCAGAGGAGCCCGTGTCACCCAAACCGTCACCTACTTTTATGGAACTGGAACCAAAGCCCACCACGTCTAACATTAAAGAAAAAGTCAAAGCGTTTCAGATGAAAGCCGGTAGTGAAGATGATGACCACAATCGCGTTCTGGGCAAAGGCATGCGTGTTAAGGAAGAGACTCACATCACCACAACCACCAGAATGGTTTATCATTCTCCACCAGGCGGTGAAGGTACCTCTGAGAGAATTGAAGAAACCATGTCAGTCCACGACATCATGAAAGCCTTTCAGTCCGGTCGGGACCCTTCCAAAGAACTGGCAGGTCTGTTTGAACATAAATCGGCAGTATCTCCAGACGGTCACAAGTCTGCTGCTGAAACCTCAGCCCAGCACACAGAGAAGGACAACCAAATGAAACCCAAACTGGAGCGTATAATAGAAGTCCACATCGAAAAAGGTAACCAGGCTGAGCCCACTGAAGTCATTATTAGAGAAACCAAAAAGCATCCAGAAAAGGAAATGTATGTATATCAGAAAGACTTATCCCGGGGAGATATTAACCTAAAAGATTTTCTGCCAGAAAAACACGATGCTTTTCCTTGTTCAGAGGAACAGGGTCAGCAAGAAGAAGAAGAACTCACTGCTGAAGAGTCATTGCCTTCTTATCTGGAGTCTTCCAGAGTAAACACTCCTGTGTCCCAAGAAGAAGATAGTCGCCCTAGTTCTGCTCAACTCATATCTGATGACTCTTATAAAACACTGAAGCTTTTGAGTCAACACTCGATAGAATACCATGACGATGAGTTGTCAGAACTAAGAGGGGAGTCTTACAGGTTTGCTGAGAAAATGCTTCTGTCAGAAAAGCTAGATGTGTCTCATTCTGATACTGAGGAATCGGTTACAGACCATGCAGGACCCCCTAGCTCAGAGTCTGATAAGCGGGCCAGAGAAAAAGTAGTCACTGCCCCCCAAAAAGAAATTCTCTCCAAAATCTATAAAGATGTGTCTGAAAATGGTGTAGGTAAAGTGTCTAAAGATGAGCATTTTGATAAAGTGACAGTGTTGCACTATTCTGGCGATGTTAGTAGTCCAAAACATGCCATGTGGATGCGCTTTACTGAGGACAGATTAGATAGAGGTAGAGAGAAGTTGATATACGAAGACAGGGTGGACAGGACCGTGAAGGAAGCGGAAGAGAAACTGACTGAAGTGTCACAGTTTTTTCGTGACAAAACTGAAAAGCTCAATGATGAACTGCAATCCCCAGAGAAAAAGCAACGCCCTAGAAATGGCAAAGAATACTCATCCCAAAGCTCTACCAGTAGCAGCCCTGAGAAGGCACTGCTGACGGAACTGCTGGCCTCCGGTGATGAGTGGGTCAAGGTGAGGCAACATGGCCGCGAGGGACATGGCATCCCCAGAGCCGATGAGAGGAACGCAGCCCATCTGCCCGGCAGCCCAGAGAGGGCTCCTCCCCAGCAGACCAAGGACAGCAAGTCCACAGAGGAAGCCAAAGGAAGTAGTTCTCAGAGCAAAGAACCAGAAGGGCCCCAATCTGGGTTTCAGCTCAAGCAATCTAAACTCAGTTCCATTAGATTAAAATTTGAACAGGGCGCACAGGCCAAAAGTAAGGACGTTTCTCAAGAAGACAGAAAGCCAGATGGCCAATCCAGAATCCCAGTTAAAAAAATCCAGGAAAGCAAGCTACCTGTCTACCAGGCGTTTGCTCGAGAAAAACAGCAGAAGGCCACAGACCCCTCAGATGAAAGTGTCTCTGTGCAAAAAGATCCTACAGTACTAAAAGCTAAAGATGAGCATGCCGAGAGCAATGAGATGGTTGTAAATGATTTTGGTTCTGATGATGTGAAAAAACAGAGGACTGAAATGTCAAGTAAAGCGATGCCTGACTATTTTTCTGAGCAACAGGCTAAAGACTTGTCTTGTCATGTAACCGCAGACTTAGCAACAAAGGGACCATGGGACAAAAAGGTCTTTAGAACGTGGGAAAGTTCTGGAGCTGCTAATAATAAGTCACAGAAAGAGAAACTTTCACATGTACTTGTTCATGATGTAAGAGAAAATCATGTTGGTCACCCTGAGAGTGAAATTGTTGACCACAGGGATGAGTTTTTGTCTGTGACTGAGAGAGAACACAAATTGTTAACTAATGGCTCTCTCTCAGAAGTTAAGGAAATGACTGTAAAATCTCCCTCCAAAAAAGTCTTATATAGGGAATATGTTGTTAAAGATGGGGAGCATCCAGGTGGCTCTCTTGACCAGCCTTCCAGGAGAAGTGAGAGCTCGGCGGTGTCGCACATCCCGGTCAGGGTTGCAGAGGAAAGGAGGACACCAGCTCCAGATATTCCCGATGGTTTTTGTGAGCCGTCGACATTTACAAAACATGAACTGTCGCCAAAATTATCCCAGTCAAGTATGACTAAAGAGACAGTTGAGACACAGCACTTTAATTCTATAGAAGAGGAAAAAGTAACCTATTCAGAAATCAGCAAAGTTTCAAAACACCAGAGTTATGTAGGCTTATGCCCGCCTCTCGATGAAACAGAGCTCTCCCCGACCAAGTCTCCAGATTCTCTAGAGTTTAGCCCAGGAAAGGAATCGCCCTCTAGTGATGTATTCGACCACAGTCCCATTGATGGATTGGAGAAAGTTGTACCACTAGCCCAGACGGAGGGAGGGAAAGAAATAAAAACTTTACCTGTTTATGTCAGCTTTGTGCAGGTGGGAAAGCAGTATGAGAAGGAGATACAACAAGGAGGTGTAAAAAAAATCATAAGTCAGGAATGTAAGACAGTGCAAGAGGCCAGGGGGACCTTTTACACATGTAGACAGCAGAAGCAGCCTCCCTCTCCTCAAGGCAGCCCAGAAGACGACACTCTAGAGCAAGTTTCCTTTCTAGACAGCTCCGGGAAGAGCCCTTTAACCCCAGAGACTCCCAGTTCAGAGGAAGTGAGTTACGAATTTACTTCTAAGACACCAGACTCGCTTATAGCTTATATACCAGGCAAACCCAGCCCAATTCCCGAGGTTTCGGAGGAATCTGAGGAGGAGGAACAGGCCAAATCGGCCTCCTTAAAGCAGCCTGCAGGGGAGCAGATGGCTGCAGTCGAGCATGAAATGCCTAACAACGTGAGCAAGGACTCTAACCAGAGACCCAAAACTAACAGAGTTGCCTACATTGAATTTCCCCCTCCTCCACCGCTGGATGCAGACCAGATGGAGTCGGATAAGAAACATCCTTATCTTCCTGAAAGGGAGGTTGACATGATTGAAGTCAGTCTGCAAGACGAGCATGACAAGTACCAGCTGGCCGAACCGGTCATCAGGGTGCAGCCACCCTCCCCAGTTCCTCCTGGGGCGGACGTCAGTGACTCCAGTGATGACGAATCCCTTTATCAGCCAGCGCCAGTCAAAAAATACACCTTCAAGTTAAAGGAGGTCGACGATGAACAAAAAGAAGTGACCAAATCCAAAGCCTCTGCTGAAAAGGCTTCCACCCAGAAAGAATTAGAAATGAATGGACCTGGAAAAGATACTGAATTCGGCCTTGGCCTTGATTCACCTCAGAATGAAGCTACCCAGAACGGGAACAATGACCAGTCCATCACGGAGTGTTCCATTGCCACCACAGCAGAGTTCTCTCATGATACGGATGCCACAGAGATCGACTCTCTGGATGGCTATGACCTGCAAGACGAAGATGATGGCTTGACTGAGAGTGATTCTAAGCTCCCCAGTCAGACCCTGGAGCTGAAGAAAGATATCTGGAACACGGAGGGCATTCTGAAGCCAGCCGATCGCTCCTTTAGCCAAAGCAAACTCGAAGTTATCGAGGAGGAGGAGGGAAGGTTGGGACCAGATGAAGATAAGCCACCTCCTAAAAGTTCTCCATCTGAAAAGACTCCTGATAAGACTGATCAGAAGTCAGGGGCCCAGTTTTTCACACTAGAAGGCAGACACCCTGACAGATCAGTGTTTCCTGATACTTACTTCAGTTACAAAGTAGATGAAGAATTTGCCACTCCTTTTAAAACGGTAGCTACCAAAGGTCTAGATTTTGACCCCTGGTCTAATAACCGAGGAGATGATGACGTGTATGATGGTAAATCCCGGGAAGACGAAAATAAGCCATTTGGTCTGGCTGTGGAAGACCGCTCTCCAGCAACCACCCCCGATACAACACCAGCCCGCACGCCAACTGATGAAAGTACCCCAACTAGTGAGCCTAACCCCTTCCCATTTCACGAAGGAAAAATGTTTGAGATGACTCGCAGTGGTGCAATTGACATGAGCAAGAGGGATTTTGTTGAAGAGAGGCTCCAATTTTTCCAGATTGGTGAGCATACTTCTGAAGGGAAGTCAGGGGACCCGGGGGAAGGGGATAAAAGCACGGTCACTGCCACACCACAGCCACAGGCAGGGGACACCACTGTAGAAACCAATCTAGAGGGAAATGTAGAGGCACCTCCAGTGGAACCCAACCCCAGCGTCCCGACCAGCGGAGAGTGTCAGGAAGGCACGTCCGCTAGTGGCTCACAGGAGAAAGCAGGAGCAGCCACTAACTCCTCTAAACTTGACCCCAAGTTGCGCACGCCTATAAAAATGGGAATTTCTGCATCCACCATGACCTTGAAGAAAGAAGGCCCTGGAGAAGTGACAGATAAGACAGAAGCTGTGATGACCAGTGGTCAGGGATTAGAGAATGAACCTGTAACGGTGGTTTCAAATACAGCCAATAGCCACATGGGCGTTAGGCCCCAAGAAAAACATGATTTTCAAAAAGATAACTTTAATAACAACAACAATTTGGATTCTTCCACTATACAGACAGATAACATTACAAGTCATGTAGTTCTGACAGAACATTCTGCACCCACTCGTACCACAGAGAAAGCTAATCCAGTGAAAAGCTCATCAGAAAAAAAGACAGGGCTACTTCAAGGACATTGTGTGAGAGAGAAACAGAAAGTTCTTGGAGAGCAGCAAAAGACAAAGGAACCAATAGGGATTAGGCGAAAATCCAAACTTCCCATAAAGGCCACTTCACCAAAAGATCTCTTCCCACCACCAGATCATATGCCAAACATTCATGTGAGTAAAACGAAGCAGGTTAGTCAGTCTGAGAAAACCAAAGGCCTTACTACTTCTTCATGTGTAGATGTGAAGTCCAGAATTCCAGTGAAAAACACACACAGGGATAACTCAGGTTCAGTTAGAAAACCATGTGCCACACAAAAGCAAGGGCAGCCAGAGAAAGGCAAGGTCAAGCAGCTTCCATCCAAGTTGCCAGTAAAGGTAAGATCCACCTGCATCACCACCACCACCACCAGCACCACAGTTAAAGTCAGGAAAAGTCAGCTTAAGGAAGTATGTAAACACTCCATTGAATATTTTAAGGGAATTAGTGGTGAGACCTTAAAGCTTGTGGACCGCCTCTCTGAAGAAGACAAAAAGATGCAGTCCGAGTTGTCCGATGAGGAAGACAGTACCTCAAGAAACACGTCGTTGTCCGAGACTTCCCGGGGTGGCCCGCCTTCGGTTACAACGAGGTCTGCTAGAGATAAGAAAACAGAGGCAGCACCTTTAAAATCAAAGAGTGAAAAGGCCGGCAGTGAGAAAAGGAGCAGTAGAAGGACTGGTGAGAATGAAGGCAGTCAGGTCTCTCGAGCACTCTTTGCTCACATCCTGGAGAACAAGCATAGTTTGTAAACACTTTCCAACCTGTAGACCCTAGTGCATGAGCTGTTGTGATTGCCTGTGGAGTGACTTAACTGTAGTTTCTCATTCCGTCATCGTCATCTGTGTGTGCTGTCTATATACTCTTCTCTCCTTCCTTTTAACCCAGCAACACTAGAGACAGCTAGGGAAGCATGCTGAAGATATCGGTGTCATTCAAGATGAGCAACTTTTTTTTCAATGTGCTAGTGCATATGATTCTGTCACAGTACAAGCACAGATGTTAAAATGCCATCGTGGTGTTTTCACCCCCACGACACTTCTGTAGCTACTGTCGAGTAGCTAGCTCGTCAGCATGTTGAATTTCATTACATCGAGCATCCATGTAGTCTGACATTTGGCCTGATGTAGGTGAAAACCAAGTGAGTCATGTAAAAGAGGAGTGTTCATGTAGGTGACTAGGACACATTTCAGTGTACAGTGTTAGCGTCAGTCTCTCTGTAAAATCTGAGTACTGCTGAAAGCAATTTTCCAGTGTCGTGTCTTTCTTGATGATTGTTTTAATTAAGAAATTGTAAATCGTAGGTCCACAGAGTCCATGTGAACGGACAGATATCAGGATGGCAATAGTAGCCGATCACCTGGGACTCAGTTGGACAGGTAAGTGTGTATACACCCGAATGAAATTTCTTAATTTTTTCTTTTTCACAAATAGTTTATTTTTTTTTAAAGGAATAAAAAACATTTTTAATCACTCATAATTCTATCTACCCAGAGTTAATTACAGATAATACCTTGTATACTATGTTTTTTTCAAAGCTTTTCTATGCATATGCACTATAGAATAGAAAATTTAAATTTATTTTACCTTAAATTTGAGCACTTTCTTCACAATGCCATTTCTGGTAATATAGGATAACCTTTTTACCTAATGGAAGATTTATTGGGGGGCATAAAGGAAAATATACCTAAAGGCTATGGTTTTTATATAATACAAAATGTTGAAGCATGGTTTATGCCCTTAGAGTAGCTCTCTTAGGCAATAGTTCAACTAATCCATGCCTAGGTTTCACAAAGTTTTAATTATTCATGAGTCATTGTCACAATTTTTGTGATATACACACATTATTTATAATACACACATTTTATTTACCTGAAACTTTTAAGGAGACTCAGTTTTATGCTCAAAGATGTATTTAAAAGGAAATCTTATGTCACTTTTTTTCCCCCAAAAATGCTTCCTTTTGTTTTTAGTAATTTGATTTGTTTTGGGACCTTCTGGGTCGTCACTGTCGTGCGGGTTTTTCGCCAGCTGTGGCAAGCGGGGGCTGCTCTCAGGCTGCAGTGGCTTCTCTTGCCGCAGAGCACCAGCTCGAGAGCACGTGAGCTTCAGCAGTTGCGGCTCCCGGGCTCTGGAGCACACGCTCAGCAGTTGTGGCACACAAGCTGAGCTGTTCCAAGGCACGTGGGATCTTCCTGGATTAGGGATTCAACCTGCGTCTCCCCCATTGGCAGGTGAATTCTTTACCACTGAGCCACCAGGGAAGCCCATTATATCACTGTGATAATAGAAAGCAAGGATCATTGTCAATAACTATATAAACAACAAAACAAAGGATGACAGTTAAATTTTGAATTAAATTTTTAAGAAAAAGGATACAGATAAATGAATCTATTCAATTTACAAAAATAGTTGGATTCTGTGAAATGAATGAAACCTTTTATAATTGGTGTGTAGAAAAGGAATATTTGGCTTGATTCCACTTCACTTAAGATGAAGATAAGGCTGTGTGTCAACTGGACAGTACTGCTTTGTATTCTGATATTAACTGGGCCCCTCAAATCCTACTTCACATGAATCAGAGAAATTTTAAATTTTATAGATGGTATGTATTTTTTTTAATGCACAGCCAAACAACATAAAAGTTAAACATGCTGCTGCTGCTAAGTCACTTCAGTCATGTCCGACTCTGTGCTACCCCATAGACGGCAGCCCCCCAGGCTCCCCCGTCCCTGGGATTCTCCAGGCAAGAACACTGGAGTGGGTTGCCATTTCCTTCTCCAATGCATGAAAGTGAAAAGTGAAAGTGAAGTCACTCAGTCGTGTCCGACCCTCAGCGACCCCATGGACTGCAGCCCACCAGGCTCCTCCGTCCGTGGGATTTTCCAGGCAAGAGTACTCGCGTGGGGTGCCA
>NW_011494688.1:925181-948714 GCF_000754665.1 Bison bison bison | reverse complement strand
GCCATTGCCTTCTCCCAAAAGTTAAACATAAATAAATGTTAATTACTGTCATATTTAAAGTCATCTTGCATACTATCAGGGACAGACATTCTCAAGGAAGTAATTATCTATGCTGTCAAAAGGGAGGTTATGAAACTAGATCGTGGCACAAAAGGTCACCTACAATTATTTTTTTCCAATGCCCTGAATCTCGTGCCACCCACCCTCTTCATTAAAAGGACGCCTCTCCTTCTGCCAAGCCCTGCCCTAAGGCACACTGCTACTGACCTAATCTAGTGGAGCTCTGGAAAAAACAGGGGATCTGAGTAATCCTTTGCAGACTATTAAGAATTAATAGCAGTTCATCATGTATAAATATGTATGAACATAATATTTATATTTTCCGGGTGGCTCAAACAATAAAGAATCCTCCTGCAATGCAGGAAATGCAGGTTCGATCCCTGTGTTGGGAAGATCCCCTGGAAGAGGGCACGGCAACCCATTCCAGTTTTCTCGCCTGGAGAACCCCAAGGACAGAGAAAGTCTGGTGGCTACAGTCCATGGACTCACAAGAGTTGGACTATAGTCCATGGGGTAACAAAGAGTCAGACATGAAGTGACTAAGCATGCATGCATATTTTAACACTGGACATTATAATCTGAAAATGTCCTGGAGCTAATGTTGGTTTTGTAGTATTACTTGCCCATAACTATTAGCTTATTTTCTTTAAGCAAAACTAGTCCTTAGTTTTTCAGAGTAAACGTTTGGAGATGTGACATGAAAATAAAGAAGAAACATAAAGTCATAAATTTTGTAAATTCTCAGTGACAATGTCTTTGCTCTTCACTGAGTCTCTAGACAAAGGATATGGTTTGGTCATGAGGACAATAAGGATTACTGTCCTTAAGACACAAAGAGATAAGGAACTTTAAAAAAGTTAACTTTTCTAATTTGAATTACCATATACACAATGAAGGTTATTAGGAAAATTAGCATTTAGAAGGACAAAATTTAAATCCATCCCTCAGAACTCCTGTTAACAAGGAACAATGTACTTTGATTTTTTTTATAAATAATTTTGAAAATGTTCTATACACAATTAATTTTCTTTTTATTTCTTTCTGATCTTGGTTTAATGGATAAGTAACATCCAGTACACATACTTTACAATGGTGTTTTGCTGTCAGTACTAGTGAATCATGAAATAAATTCAGGTTTTGCTTTTTGTTGGTAAAAGGAAGAGAAAATGTGTATCCCATATATTAAGGCTAAGTTCTGCTCTAATAAGATGTAGTTTCATTTCTAGAAGCACCCTAAAGGCTGAAGGCTATAATCAGTTTGCCAGCCACTGCATTAATTAACTCTTCTTTTGTTCAACACACACTCTGTTTTCAGTTTTTGAGTAGGACAAGCCTACAGTGGACATTCATGTATGTAAATAACTGTCTACAACCCTGTGTACTGTCACCGTAGATTTCTAGAAGTTAAATCAGTTGGCCAAAGGATATAGACTTTTTTGAGCCTCTGAATACATTTTGCCAAACTGCTGGAAAGGTTCTTAAGCAGGATAGAATCTCAGCCAATTCTTTTTCCATGGATTTTCCCATTTCTTACTTTTTATAATCACTTAAGGCTAATACACATCTGACAGATTTTTTTAATTGTACAAAAAATATACACTGAAAGGTAAGTCTCCCTATCATCTTTGACTCCCAAATTTCACTCCCCCAAGGCAGCTATTCATATCATGTGTATCCTTCCAGGGATAACTATCTGCATTTACAAGATTGAGTGTATGGCTGTATACACTTAGTTGGACAGAAAGCTTCTCTCCCTTTTATTTCTTACACAAATGGCTGCATATCATAGACAGTGATCTGGCTTTGAGTCATTTCACCTCCCAAGCGGCACTGATGAAACTTGAAGGCATATAGAATACAGTATTATGTGAGGAAAAGATCTATTTCATGAATATTGCCTAGAGAAAAACCCTACTGGCTTCTCTTATGGCATGTTTATGAACTGTAGATCCCTAACTGTCTTATGGGCTTCTCAGGTGGTGCTAAAGAACCCACTTGCCAATGTAGGAGACGGAAGGGAAGCGGGTTCGATCCTTGGGTCAGGAAGATTCCCTGGAGGAGGGTACAGCAACCCACTCCAATATTCTTGCCTGGAGAATCCCATGGACAGAGGAGTCTGGTGGGTCATAGTCCATGGGGTCATAAAGAGTTGCACAGGACTGAAGCGTCTTAGCACACCTATCTTACATGAAGTTTGCTTCAAATTGCAGATAATAATTTGGCTAAATTAAAAGAATCTATCAACATCCTCTTTGAACAGATTAAGAATCTTTATAAAATGATCTCCAAAAGAAATCTGATTATAACCAGGGAATTACCTCAAGAGAGAGAAGTCACAGCCTGTGTATTATCACTACTTTGCTGTGAAATCAAGTATATAAAGATTAATGCCCAAGGCTGTACTTGGGTTTTACTATAGAATTCTTTTCCCTTTTTTTTTTTTTTTTGGTGACATTTAAGCATTACTTTTATAAAATATATGTGATAAAAGTATAACATGAAATCTTAGTAACTCTTTTTCTTTTCTACAGAACTGGCAAGGGAACTGAATTTTTCAGTGGATGAAATCAATCAAATACGTGTGGAAAATCCAAATTCTTTAATTTCTCAAAGCTTCATGTTATTAAAAAAATGGGTAACCAGAGACGGAAAAAATGCTACAAGTATGCTGAAACTATATTGCTTTAACTTTCAAAACTGCATATGTCTAATATTTCAGATAACCCTATTGTTAAGAAAACCACAGTGATCATAAAATAATCACAAGTCTTTTGAAGTTATACTTGTTTACTTTCATGCTAACCTTCTAAACTTCTGTCTTTAGGGAGCTTTTTATGAAGCAAGCAGTAGGGGATTTTTACATTTTGTCTGTAGTTCTGTGACCATGAAAAATGAAAATATAATTCTAGCTGTTCAGTTATGAGGTGGTGGTGGGAAAGACTGTGACGTTACTGCTATGGCCAGAAATGGATGTGCAGGAAAATAGAAGGATAGGACCAAATAATTTCATCCAGCCTGCTCTGTGATGGCAGAGAACTCTCCAGTGTTCTGGGGTTTGGGGTGGTTTAGTTTTGCTGAGGTGAGGGAAAGAGAGTGGTGTATATTGTGACAAATGCAAACCCACAACAATGTGCAGTTACTGTGAGCTTGCCTGAGTCAGCCTGACCTTAGTAAGGCATTAAAATGGTAAGCATCAAGTACAGAGGTGACCAATTCTGACAGTCTAATGGGAGGAAAGTGTTTAAAGTTTTATAAGTTCCCCTTATAACTAAAAGAATCTAGCTCTCTTGAGGCCCATTTGCTCTGCACCTTACCAAGATGGAATGAATGTTGTTGCCATCACACACAGCTTCATAAAATGCTTCTTAAAACCCTAACATCTTTCCCTAGAACTATGAGCTTTCTGAGTCCTCTGAATAGTGAATATTGCAGAGCTGGAGTAAGGAGGATCTAAAATGTCAGGAGGGTCAAGAAAGCCATGCCTTCATATGAATATTGTGAGGATGTAAAAGAAAATAATGTAATCAGGTTTTCAACCTTTTTTTTTTTCATCCTTTTTCAGCTGATGCCTTAACTTCGGTCTTGACAAAAATTAATCGAATAGATATAGTGACTCTGCTAGAAGGACCAATATTTGATTATGGAAATATTTCAGGCACCAGAAGTTTTGCAGATGAGAACAATGTTTTCCATGACCCCGTGGATGGTAATTGAATTTAGTGTTCATATTTACTTAATCATTTGGTAAAATTTGAAAGTGCAGTAGGACAAAGTAGTCATGTAAAACCAACTAAATTGTGATTTGCTTGACTTAATTTCTCATTTTCACAGCTTATTCTCTGCCACAGTCTGCAAACAAACACTCTGTTAGAACAAACTTGATAAATGTCTGTTATATAAAATACAAATAATGAGGTATAAAGGCCTAAGTTAACTGAAAGAGTTGGTATCTCAAGTATATGACCAAATGGAAGAGAATTTAATATCTAGAGAACATGCTGATTTGTCACTTTTTACATTAACCTAAAACACAAGAAGACTCTTCTATTCCTATATGGGTAAAATCAAATTGTGGGTTATTATACAAATTGTTAAGTAAAATGCTTAATTACTGTTTTGAGAACCAATTATTTAAGCATGTGCTTAAAGAGGCTAATATATCACTCAAAAAGCTGTTTTAGTTATTTAGCATTATTTTAACTTCATAGGATGCCATTTTTTGTTTGGCAAAACCTTATCTATTGTGTATAATAAGGTAGCATACTTCCTAATTCAATGAGCATAGATGTCGCCAATAACATAATAATTCCTCTTTTACATTAGCTTAATTTATATAATAATATTGTCATTTCCTTCACTTTGTAAGTTGAGGCTTTTTTTCATCAAAGTATTAAGAAAAGTATTATAAATATGTTTTTCAAAATGCTCATCTACCTTCATAAATGGAAATTTATTCCTATAATGAATTTTGAGTAAAAAATGATTATGTGGAGGCAAGAAGAGGAGCTAGAGATATTTTTCTATTATTTCAATTTTTGAAAAATATGGTGATGATTTTCCCATTTTTAAACAGAAAAGTTAGCCAATAATCAGTAACTTACAAATCTGCACATATGACAAAAGATCTCAAAATTCTTAGAAAGTTTCTGCTTACTAAAGTCAGTAAAAAAATTTAAAGTGTACCTTGTTATCCCCGTAACATAAACATGAGGGTAATAATGTCAAAAGTGGTTTAAGTTTATAAATACTACAGAACCTGGAGAAAAGCTCTCTTCAAGGCTTTGTCTTATAGATGAGACCATGTATTGGTGCCCAGACTCCCTGCACACAAGATAAAGATAGACCAGTGTTATATCAAAGGTTGAATTATTGCCAAACCACAATTTATAGAAGATTTTAATATTCTTTATTGGGAAATTTAAGAAAAGTATTTCTAATAAACAATATCATCAGAAAACAAAGTATTCAATGGAATTGAAAGTCTCATTTAATTTTAACATTTTAGAATCAGAATATTATTAAATTTATAAGGACTTTCTTGTTCCTACATCTTAGTATTTTACATTCCCTATTTTTAAAATTCTTAGGGAAATTTAGGAATGTTTATGAAGTCAACTTTATTTGTGCAGACTATAAACCTCATGTAATCTTAGACAAATTTTCAACAACATTTTGGTTTATGGGTGACCATAACATAAAAAATGTTCAAAACCTATAGCAAGTTGAATTTACAGCCAAAGCTAAATTGATATTTACCTTGGACTAATGGAAAAATTATACTTCAGTTTTGCAGACCAATAAGTCAGAAAATGTGCCTGGTTGCCTTTTTTTCCTGTCTCTCCTCTTTGCTGAACTTTTGTGAAACTTCCTTTCCTCACCATGACCAGACCATTGTTGACTTCTCTCTCTGCTGAAGGAGAAAAATAACTGCCTTAGTACACACAGCAAGGTTTAAAACATGGGAATTGCTCCCTCCTTCCCCTTTGCGTAGGCTGGTTAGTAAACCTCTGTGTTTCACAGGATTGTCATGAACATTCAAAGGCTCTTTGCAAGTGGTTCTCCTCCTGTCTGTTGTGTATCATTTCTTTTCTCTCTTTATTTGATTCGTGGTTCTGAGTGGGTCCCTGCCACCAAGTTCACCAAGACTTCCATACATACAAAACCTTTTCATCTCTGTCACATTATGATACCTGAAAAGTTTACATGGAGTCTTTTCTACTTTATCTGCCTTTGAAATCCTTTTCCTAACATCTTTCTAGATTTTTTTCCACAGTGCTACTGCTCTAAAATCTAGTAGTCATTTCTTTCCAAAGATTAAATTCATTTTTCTTTATTGTAAATTTTATATGAAATAAGTAAGAGTTAAGAATTCAGTAGCATCGCTCTTATGTACAGTTCTTAAGTTATACGTAATTATAAAAATTGGTTTCTTATGGTTTGTTGTATTCAGTCCACCACAATGTGGATTTTGCATGCAAAGAGTATTGATAGAAAGGTATTAATTTGGCCATGGAATAAATGTATCTTACATAATGACAGCTGACTTTATACTGGATTAAATTTGTGAATGTAAGTTACTATATTAAAATGACCAAAATCAATGGAAACAATTTATATCTTAATTAACTAGTATTCTATTTTATTATAGTTTGCCACTAGTCTTTTATTTCATTATATTACAAGTATTTGAATTAAACCAATAAATTTATCAACATTGTTCTGTAATCCATCATACATTTTCATAACTAATATAATTTAAGTCATTCCATGTGTTTCTGTTTGATGTGCTCTAATTCATTTCAGTCAGTCCAAATGTACTGTCTTCCATAGGTTATCCTTCCCTTCAAGTGGAACTGGAAACTCCCACAGGGTTGCACTACACACCTCCCACCCCTTTCCAGCAAGATGATTATTTTAGTGATCTCTCTAGCATAGAATCTCCCCTTAGAACCCCCAGTAGACTGAGTGATGGGGTAGTGCCTTCCCAGGGAAACATAGAGCATTCAGCAGATGGACCTCCAGTTGTAACTGCAGAAGACACGTCCTTAGAAGACAGCAAACTTGAAGACTCAATGCCTTTAACAGAAATACCTGAAGCAGTGGATGTAGATGAGAGCCAGTTGGAGAATATATGCCTGAGTGAGTATCCTCAATACCTCGGAAGGATGGCTGGGGCCCCAAAAGATGTTAAACCAGCAGAGCCATTGAAGCAGACTAGAAAAGTAGGAGTAAGCTCTGAACAGCAAGAGAAAGGAAAATCTGGTCCTGATGAGGAGATAACGGAAGAAAGACTCAAATCTCTATTTGAGGACATCCAACTTAAAGAAGGAGTAGAGTCTGAGGAGATGACAGAAGAAAAAGTACAGGCTATTCTTAAACGTGTTCAGCAAGAAGAACTGGAAATGTCTTCAATTACAGGTTGGCAGAACGAGACATTAAGTGGAAACCTAGAGTCCCCTGCTCAAGCTCGAAGAATAACTGGTGGGTTACTAGATCGACTGGATGACAGGTATGGCTCTGGGTCAGAAAAAGGAAAGTGAAATGAAGGTTACGTGTTAGTTTATCTATTTATCTATCTATCCATCCATCCATCATCCATCCACGCCAAACAGCTTGTAGGATACTCTGACCAGGGATCAATCCCGGGCCCTTGGCAGGGAAAGCGCACAGTCCTAACCACTGCACTGCCAAGAAATTCCAATAGTCTGTTTTAAATATATGCTTTTTAGCAGTTACTCTTTTTCTAAAATTACCATTTCAATTTTGGGATAATACATGCCTTGAAAGGTTTTTGTGAATTTCTTTTACATATTGTTTTTAAATGTCATAGAAAATGCAGAGAAGCAAAAAAAATCATCTGTCCTTATCATACGAAGAAAAACAACATTTTATATATCCTTTCTTTTTCTACATGAATATTTTAGATAATTTGCAACATAGCATATGCTTCCCTGGTGACTCAGCTGATAAATAATCTGCCTGCAATGCAGGAGACCTGGGTTCAATCCCTGGGTTGGGAAGACCCCCTGGAGAAGGGAAAGGCTACCCACTCTAGTATTCTGGCCTAGAGAATTCCATGGGCTGTATAGACCCTGGGGTCGCAAAGAGTAGGACACAACTAAGCGACATTTACTTAATATGTAATTCTTTACCCCCAATAATACTGCGATGATACAAATTTGTTTATAACTAAAGTAATTCCCTAATCATGAAGCCGTCTTTTTTTATAGTGGCCTTCCTGTAGAAAGGTAAGAGCTAGTGTCCTTCAAACACTGGTTCAGACCCCACCATCATTAGGTTCTGCACTTTACGATTTTAATTTCTAAGCTCTAAGAACATCACTGTAATTGGCTTCAAAGATAAGAATACTACTTTCCTCAAACAGGTTTATAGATTGAAAAAGAAAGCCTGTAGCATACCTACCCAATGACCGATGCAAATAGACTCTCAGTAATAATTAGCATTATTTTTCTTTCTACACACATCAGATTAAACTATATTTTACTTCAGTGGCAACTAGTGATAAGCCAGATAAAAAGAACTGATGTTAAGTTTATCTTATAATCATATTTAATATTTTCATATTGCTTGCTCAATAAAAATTCCCAAAGAGGGTATAGACATTTGCAAAGAAGATTTCACAAAACTCCTTTTGAAAAATTGTAACATCAATGAATTCTATGTTCAGCCTACAAAAAAGAGACGATGGAGACAAGATATAGTACTAATTTTGATGTCTGAGTTCAGATATAGTCACATAATTTATAGTTGCATAAGAGGAAATTAGATATAGTTAGGAGTTAGATACAGAGTTATCATATAGAGTTACTTATCATATAGAGTCTTTACAGTATGCTGGGAGTGTCTGTCCTTAAACATATGGAATAGGATTGCTATTAATATTTTTGAGAAAGGTGCTTATTCAGAATCTGATTTATAAGAAATACACATACACACGCATAATATACATATTACACAGAAAACACTGCTCCGCTTTTACTGTCTTCAGAATTCTACAGGTAATAATCGAAGAGGCTGAAAACAATATACAAACTAGAAGATAGAAAGTCTATACTGAAACTAGTAAAACTTAGAAACCCAATTTAAAAGAAAGTAATGGAAGAGAAAGATTTTCAAGAATCTAAAGGGAAGCAGTTCTCACAGGCAGTAGAAGCACCGGGTGAGCACCCACACCCTGATCACCAAGGAGAGTCAGCAGAGGTCAGGAGTGGACAAAACTGAGAATCCAAGTCAGGTTCTCAGGAGCATTCCATGTCTGGAAAAGCATGACGGTAAAATTCACAATTGGAAACATACACGGAGACTGGAACATAGGGTTCTTGGGGATACCAGAACTCTCATCACGGGAATTCACTTTGTCCTTTGTCATCAGATTTTTCATTGGTGATAATAGAAAAGCATTTTGAGATCCCCAGCTCTTTTAGGTTGGTGGGTCTGGGACTCCGGGTATGTCCATGAAGCCAAGGGGCTGTAGAAGTTCAATTAAAACAAAAACAGTGGCAGCACAGCCAGCCAGGTTGCAGATCGGAGTGCAGAGGAAGCCCGGAGCCTGTGTATCATCTCCTCACCCCCTACCACGATGCACCCCCGCAGTTTGAAATCCAATAACCGGATTTTTTATACTTTTCTATTATATGTCTTCAAAAATAGTTAAAAACATGGTTGTTGACAATTCAGAGCCTCGGAAGCCCATTTGCAGTCATATGTTACCATTGTAAATTTCCACATTTTCTCTGTTGCAGCCCTGACCAGTGTAGAGATTCCATTACCTCCTATCTCAAAGGGGAGCCTGGAAAATTTGAAGCCAATGGAAGCCATGCAGAAGTCACTCCAGAAGCAAAGACAAAATCTTACTTTCCAGAATCCCAAAATGATGTAGGGAAACAGAGTGCAAAGGAAACCCTGAAACCAAAAATACAAGGATCTGGTCGTGTTGATGAACCAGCATCATCACTAGCAGCGTATCAGAAGGCTCTAGAAGAAACCAGCAAGTTTGTAATAGAAGAACCTAAACCCTGTGTGCCTGTCAGTATGAAAAAGATGAGTAGGACTTCTCCTGCAGATGGCAAGCCACGGCTTAACCTCCATGAAGAAGAGGGGTCCAATGGGTCTGAGCAGAAGGTACGTCATCTAGTCTTCTACTGTGCTCTCATTTAATCTCAGAGTCCTGACTCTTCCATTTTTTTGATAATCTTGTAGCACTGGGCCCGATATTCTTTACTATTTCCAAATTATAAATATGTGATCAAAAATGGTAACACTAATGATGGGAGTGAAGAAAGTACTGAGTAAAATGTGTGCTGCCATATCTTCGTTCATTAGGAATAAACATCTTTTTAGCCATTTTTCAGAAGGGAAATTACAGGGATGTTAAGTAGTAAGTATCTTAAGATCCAATATTAATTCTGTCTGGGATTTAGATTTCCTGACTTGTCTTCATTCTTGAGGATGGAGGATAATTATCCTCTCCCTCACTGGTTCTTTTACACAATTTAAAGAGTTGCTAGCCTATGACCCAACTACGAGCTCTGTAAGTTCTGTTGCCTGAAAGGGTTTTTTAAAAATTGAAGGAACACAGTTCTCAAGAATAAATGAGGTGGGTATACTACTGTTGATTGATGACATTTAGAAATGTAGCATTAAAAGTATCATTTTAATAACTTTTATATCTAAGTTGATAATTATCTTAATATTTGTTTTTAATCATTTAAAAACCTTACCATCACATAATTATTTGCTTGCTTTTAGTATTTATATGATTTCTTTATATTATTTATTTCTTTACAAGAAATAATATTTCTTTATTCTTTGAGGATAAGTGTTTTTAGACATTAAAAAAATTTTAATTGAAATTATGATTCATAGATGGATATAAGAAAATTAATATCAGTTCTGTTTCCTACATTTTTGACTGCTTTTTGCTGTCTCAATTTTTGTGTCTTTTCATGAACTACGCAGTAGACATAGATTGAGAGTTATATGTCTTTGGAATAGTAGTATTTGAAGTTTTCCATAAAACATCAAGTTTACTTAAGATCTTCTACAGTGTTTTGGGTAGAAAAAAAAATCTTCTGTAAAATAATGAATCCATAATTAATTTTAAGTTTAGAAAAATTTAGTAAACTCCTAACCACTTAAAAGCTAATTATCAGCTTATTAACTAATCATATCCTTTCCTTTTCCCTTCTGCAGGCTATTTTTTTTTTATTACTTTCCTGCTTGTTAGGAAGGAAAGTGAAAGGAAGTAAAATTCTTGGGCTTTTCTTTCATTTCCTTCCTGACAAGTGTTGTTTTCAGTATTGATTTCTGCCTTTTTGTTAACTCTCAGTATATTTAAGCAGTATGACTTTGGATAGCATGTTCCCTTTTAAAATGAGCCCACAAACTATAGTGAGGACCTATAGATGGGAGGGGCTACATAGTGATGTTTTAATGATGAAAATGTATTCTGCACAAGCCCATTAGAAATTGATAGGAAAGTTCTGAAATCAAATGACAATATAAATGTAAGTATTTCTATGTATGTACATGTGCCTACATATTGCCCACTGGGGAACCATTTTCATTTGAAAATGAAAGGCTTAACCCTGGATGGAAATGCAGCTGAATTCATCAGTAATGGAAAATAATCACTGTTAAAAAATGTTTTTGCGATTTCTTATAAGTGAGTTTGTGCCTTTAGTGTTGGTCACTGGTCCTACCCCAGTGCAAAATGTCTTCAGAAGTATAGCAATTCATAATGAAGTTAAAGCTTCCAGAAGATAAGAGTCTGACCTCTCAAGAAATCCGAAGATGTTCAGGATGTCTCTTCTGTGATTAGACCATAGTACAATAGCAACCAACTAGGTCATCGGATGTATGATCTCAGAAAACAGCCCCCTTTTTGTCCCCTGAAAAATCAGGTCAAAAGACCGGGTGCAGCTCTTACACGGATGACTGCCTGCTGTTACAAGGTAAAATTCTGCTACTTTCCACCACTTTCCATGCAGCAACCCATGGCAAGGAGTACTCAGAAAAATTCCATTTGGTCTCCGAGTTACCCTCTGTGCCACTGCCCAAGAGAATTCTCTAAAAGGAATCCTGATCAAGATTCTACTACCATCTCCTCTCTACCCTTCACCTTAATATTGGCAGAGATTGCACAGAGAAAAATGGAACAAACATTAGCCAAATGGCCACGTATTCTTTATCTGAGGGCCTGGTCTCAGATGATTCTTGATAGGATTATGATATAATTGACATCTAGCTTTATCGTTAATGTTTACATTAAGATATGTTCTTCTGCTTTTAAATATCTCAGTGAAAATCCTTCCCCAGTCTAAGATTCTGCATATGGATAATTCAGGTTTAACTTTCTCTTCTGCCTCATCTAATCTATTAATCGCTGAATGCTCAGTAATGCTTTTGCAAGATGAATCTGTCTTACCTTTTTCTGCATTTTTTAGCCATTGTAAGCCCCCCCCCTTCACAATATTTAGATCATTCTAAGTGTCCAGAATGCATGGTCCTTTTCTTAAAAATTTTTAAAGTAATAGGCAATGTATCAGTCAGTATCTTTGCAAGGACTAAGTAACTTAAAAACTATTTCCTTTTGACACCATATTATTCAATAGGGTATTTTGTTCAGATGAAATTTCCTACAAAGGTAAGATTGATATTACTGTAACATTTTAGAATATTTGGTAAGTTTACCTTTGGTAAAAATGGCCTACTTTATTATCTATTGTATTTGAATAATATTTCATTAATTTTTGCTAACACTTATGCCTCCTTTAACAGTTTTACATATTTTTCCCTATTTTTACCAATATTAGCTACAATTTCTATCTCTGAGACTATCAGATTTGGCATAACTAGTACACTTAGAAAACAAAATACTAAAATCATTTCCATTAACATTTAGAAAAAAAATTATTCAGTATGTACTCCTGGACCATGACATTTAAGTAAAAACTGAAGATAATTTTCCCTTTGACTTATGACTCTATCACTTAGTAGTTTTTCCTTATTCCTATTCTTATCACCTAAAAATTAATATTGTGTATAATTACCATATTCTTATCTGTAGTTATCTGTGAAATGTTTGTTTTAATTTCATATAATTTCTTTAAAATAACACCTCAGGCTTTCACCTATTTTACGTTCTTTCATTTGAATACAGGAATAAACATCTACTGAGTTCCAGTTGTGTATTAGGTGCAAATCATGCTGATATATTTGTATACCTTTTGCAATGTTCAAAATAACATATCATAAAAATCAGAAATACTATGCCTTTTTCTGTAGATCAAGTCAAAGATGGCCTTAATTGTAAGGTTATACATTCATGTCAAATGTATAATATTTATTTTTAAACTAGTTTTAAATCTATACTGTTTCCCCAAACTAACAATTAGTAGCATGTATGTCGTTTCTGATGCCAAAGTCTCCATAATTGTTATTTTTAAGAACTCACAATTTTACTATCTTGATCTTTACCTGCATATGTATATTTATGCATTTATATATGCATTGCATTTATATATACACATAAGTATATATATGCAGGTAAAGGTCAAAGTAATATATATATTTTATATATACTTTATACTAATATTTATACACATATATACATACATATCAGAGAAGGCAACGGCACCCCACTCCTGTACTCTTGCCTGGAAAATCCCATGGATGGAGGAGCCTGGTGGGCTGCAGTCCATGGGGTCGCTAAGAGTCAGACACAACTGAGCGACTTCCCTTTCACTTTTCACTTTCACGCACTGGAGAAGGAAATGGCACCCCACTCCAGTGTTCTTGCCTGGAAAATCCCAGGGGCAGCGGAGCCTGGTGGGCTGCCGTCTAAGGGGTCCCACAGAGTCGGACACGACTGTAGCGACTTAGCAGCAGCAGCCATACGTATACAGAGTAATTTCATTTAGAATCCTACTCAAAATTTCCTTCCACTTAAATTTTTTTAAGATTTCCACAAATATACATCATGATTTTCCTTAGAGGGAGATCTAGCAAGTGAAAAAGTAATTCTTTCTTGATTTCCTTTCTCAGAATGTCTTTTATTTTTAAATGTGATGGTAAAAATTATACTAAAAATGCATTTATCAGGACTTGAAAGGCAGTGAGAGTGATTCAAGCTCGGAGGAGGAACGGAGAGTCACTACCCGAGTTATTCGCCGACGTTTGATTATAAAGGTATCCCAAAGCTAGATCAGTGTGGGGCAATGCTGTATTACTAGAACCTTCCTTGTGGTTTGGAAAATTCAGCATGCTTGGTAACTAAACAGTGCTGTGTGTGTTGGCATATTTGAAAACTGATAAAAACAACCACTGAAAGGACAAACTCACGTCGCATGGTAGTGAGTATTCTGTCTAGGCCTGTGTTTGACATGTGGCAGTTGTCATTTTATCTGAGAGTTCTTGGCATTTGTATCCTGCTTTCCTTGGAGAAGTGTTCTGTGTGTGAACAAAGATTCTATCTTGGTGAGAGAATAGTTCATATCAAATGCAATGTTCAACTGAAATCCCAGAGGCTGTTATGAAGTATGAGGTAAGATAAAGAAGAAAGAGAAGAACGAAAAGGCTCCCTTCTCAGTCTTCCCAGTTTTTAAGTTAAAATCAGTTCTTCTCAATCAATCAGTGACTAAGAATTCAGTGTTATAGCCTGGCATAGATGTATGTGAGACGATGTAAACCAAGCAAAACTTCCTGAAATAAGGTTTTTAACTTGACTGACATACAAAAAAATCAGGCTGTATTTTTTTAAGTAGGGGAAGCAAGTCTTACTGCAAGTGAAAAATGTAATTCCACCCTGTTCGAGTACAACTGAACACTATGAATAAATCTTGATTTCCCCCACAAAGGCCTTCTGAAGTACTGACCTTGTTCATGGGCGATCCCACAGACTCCTTCTTGCAGTAAGCTGTTTATCTTCATTACTATGTCTTTAGAGAGATCTTTCTTGATGTTAGAATAATTTGAGTGCAGAGAACTAGGAAGCCATTTTCAATACACGCCTTTGAATATGGTCCAAATAACCTGAGGCTCCTTGGTTGGCAGCTCTGAAGAGAAAGAAAGGAAAGGAAGTATCTATTGAAAACCACTTACCAAACTTATCACCCATTTCCAAAGTGTCTGGAGACCCAAAAGAGAGGCAGGGAAGTCGGCTTACGTATCCCCAACTTCTCAATCCTGCTGCTTATAAATACTTTTCAGGTAGATGAGATGAAAGAAGAGAAGCAAATATGCGAAATCTGCTCTAGTCTAATTTTTCTAATACTCTGGAAACATCGGAGAAGAAAATAAGTCCTTGTCTAAATCCTAAATTATCCACAAATCAACCTCGAGCTCAATAGGTGCCATCACGTCTTTGAAAATTCCACGTAGGCAAGCCAAATTACTTACTGATAGCAGGTCATATGCTTGCAAATATACTAGATATCGATAAAGTCCTCATAATCTCATAAAGATACTTCATAAAGATACCTTCCACACATTTTCTGGGATTAAAGGGAAGAAATATTTAATTTGTTTTTTCAGGACATATTCTGAATATTCTGCCATTATTCTGCTCAGGCTTTGCTAGTCCCATGATTACTGTCTTTAAGAAGTACTATTTTAAAGTAAAACATCTAGACAAAGCAAACCAGACATAATGGCTTTATGCTTAACATACGACATACTCATGTTGCATCAAATTCACCTCATTCATTTATAACAGCTGCCCAGTAGAGAATTTGACTCCTGTACATATGACAGAAGGAAATAGACATAATCCTGCATAAAAAGTGGGAGAGAATGTAGAGAAGTTTTACTCTGGAGAATACTAAAAATAGGAACATCAACCCCCTCCCTAAGTCAATGAGGGTTATTTTGGTCTCCTAAAATTCTAGACATGCACTAGCAAGTCAGCTTTTAAGTAATTTTGTTAGCATGAATTATTTATATATTTAAGTGTAACATATAATTATATATATATATAAACATTTTTATTAAGAGCTTAAGTTTAAAAGACTGAAATACACTATGATGTTATAGGCTTCATAAAACACAGGAGACTGTGTGCTCTCCAAATCTTCACTCCTTGAAGTCAGTGTAATTTTAGGGAGGTTGAGTGGAATCATCAGAAGATGGATTTTATAAATGGGGAGGTCATTGTATAAATAATGGAATCATTTAAACAAGCTTTGAGAAATGTCTTTTATATTTGTCAGAAAACCCAAAAGCTAAAGAATAACTATAATTATAATTAGAAGGTATAATAGGTATAACAAAAAATCTTTGTAAACTATATATATAGAAATCTTTCTGGTTACTTTTTTTCTGATCAGATTTTGGGGGCCCTTGAAAAAGAACACATTTCTTTTGCTTTTTCTCTTTATTCCATACACTCGTACCTTCATAATGTAAAGGAGCTTGAGACTGCAAGTACGACACGGTAAATGTCACATGGGCTCCATCTCTGTTTAAAAAAAAAAAAAAAAACATAAAATGAGAATGTTAGGACCTAAAGGAGTCATTGAGACTAAAATTATTTCTTCTCCTAGATGATAAAACCAAGCATTAGAGATGAATTGATTTACCCAAAATCACTCAGCTGGATGTTAAAAATTCTGGAACCAGAACCCAACCCCTGGCCCTCTAGTGACGCACCTTCTACCTGCCTTTTCCACAATACTGTATTCTCTTCCAGGACAAAATGAAAGGGAGTAACTTTTCCTAGATTCAATTAGGCACTTGGTCACTTAGACTTTTCCAGTAGTACAGAAGGAGACAGCATTAGGCTATTTTTCTTGGAAACCGTTTGATGGGGCTGGAATGCCAGGAATTTGACCTACTTATGGAGGCTGTCCAACTTGGACTGAACCAGTATATTTACACTGTTTGCTATAGTAATCCCCTCGGCACTTAGAATCTAGAGCTGATAACTGTTTGAGAGTTGCTCCCCCCTTCCAGAGCTAGCTTTCGCCAGGAAGTACCAATGGAAACAGTAGATTCCGTTACCTCAGGTCTAGGCAAATCTGTCTTTATAGCCATTCAAGTTGTATAGTAAAGAGGATGAAAGCATAATTTTATGATTTTTCTCTTTCATTTCATATGTGAATTCATTTTCTAATTTTTAAATATTTTTTGTTTAATATTCTCAAGTCCCTAAGAAATGAATGAACTTAAACTCTCCCATTTGTTTAGGGATTTTTAAATTTTATAAGTATATTCATTTATTCATATATAATATCACGGTGGTTTCAAATTTGGAAGCAGTTTAAGTAAACTGACCAGTCTCTATGAGCTTGTTTATATTATTTGCTCAGCAAATTCTATGATTACATAGGTAAAAATTTTAATTCAAACCATTGTGAACTTTGATAAAATTCAAACAACTGAATTTTTACTATATAGTTCAACTATATTTTTATTTCTACTTTTGAGTAATTTTACTGATTTTCAAAACAAGCATTTAAATGTGTGTTTTTCCCCACCAAACAATTCAAAAGTACAAAAAAGTTCAACATATCCATTCCACTTACCAGAGGTAACTGTTATTCACAAGCCTCAGATTGTTTTATATACCTATAACAGTATGTATGTGTACACAGAATATACATGTACATAGATCCCCAGAATGTGGGTTTCTAGGAATATGAAAATGGGTTATACTATACATGTTGCTTAGCAATTTGCTAAGTTTATATAAATATATATAGAGAGAGAGAAGAGAAAAATAGAAATCCTAAAATGCAGTACTTCCAAAGGGAAGTACAGCTAGTCTTCATAAAGGTGGCTACCAGGAATGATACTGTGACACTATATGTGCTCTAATTTTCCTTTGAAATAGGCAAGGAAAAAGTAGGTGGAGATATTGCCAAAAATAATGCCATTACCAAAAGTAGCATGGAAATTTTATTTACTTAAAAGTACAAATATTTTCAAGAACTTCAGAGAGCCTCTGATGTACCTGACAAATGAAAGATGAAAAAAAATTTTTACATGTATTTTGTGACACTTTACTAACTTTCCAGTCTATCTAATTAACTACTATCTAATCCATTCTCCAAATTTAGTGAGTTTTTACATAATCATGCAACTCGTTTTGACCTTACTAAGGCACTAGTTGACCATATTTAGTGCCCATTTAAGATTAAGATAAGTATCTTTACCTTTAGTTATACATAAATAGTATGAATTTTCAGTAGGAAACAATGCCTGCATACCACAGCAGATCTCATCAACCTATATTGCTTGTTATTTATAAACAAGACTTTGCTTTTTTCTAAGGCTATTAATATAAATCAATATACTTAAATGTATTTTCTGTGCTTATAAATATACCTACTAGAAATGTCTTTCAGAGAGTGTCTGAAAATTGGCATCTTTCCCCACTGAAGAGTCAATTTATAACCATCTCTAATAGGTGGCAATTTTAATGGATTTTCCTAGGATCCTGGAATTGTCTTAACACTCAAGGACCTGGACATGTCCAGTAGTTACCTCAAACATATCTCACTTACTCATGTTTAAACTATAGTGAAATCTTTCATGACCTTTTTTGAGTTTTCTGGTTCCTCTAAGCCTTTACTTGTAAAATAATGTTTTTTCCTAAATGTGTAAAACCAACCATTGTTGTTGTTCAGGTGCTAAGTTGTGCCTGACTCTTTGCAACCCATGGACTCCATGACTCCTCTGTTAACTCCTGTCCCAGAGTTAGCTCAAATTCATGTCCATTGAGTCAATGATGCTATCTAACCATCCCTGCCGCTCCCTTCTTTTGCCTTCAGTCTTTCCCAGCATCAGTCTTTGCCAGGGAGTCGGCTCTTCACATCAGCTGGCCAAAGTATTGAAGCTTCAGCTTCAGCATCAGTCCTTCCAGTGAATATTCAGGTCTGATTTCCTTTAGGATTGACTGGTTTGATCTCCTTGCAGTCCAAGGGACTCTCAAGAGTCTTTCTCGCAATCACATCCCTACATGACTACTGGAAAAATGTAGCCTTGACCTCTGTCAGCAAAGTGATTGTCTCTGCTTTTTAATATGCAGTGTAGTTTGATGGGTTTGATCTCTGGGTTGGGAAGATACCCTAGAAAAGGGAATACCTAACCATTCCAGTTTTCTTGCCTGGAGAATTTCATGGACAGAAGAGCCTGGCAGGCTACAGTCCATGGGGTCACAAAAGTCAGACACAACTGAGCAGCTAACACTAGATTTGTCATAGATTTCCTTGCGAGGAGCAAGTGTCTTTTAATTTCATGACCGAAGTCACCATCTGCAGTGATTTGGGAGCCCAAGAAAGTAAAATCTGTCACTGCTTCCACTTTTCCCCCTTATATTTGACATGAAGTAATGGTATGATCAGATGCCATGAACTTAGTTTTTTCAATATTGAGTTTAAAGCCAGCTTTTTCACTCTCCTCTTTCACCCTCATCAAGGGTCTCTTTAGTTTCTCTTCATTTTCTGCCATTAGAGTGGTATCATCTACATACCTGAGGTTGATATTTCTCCTGGCAATGTTGATTCTGGGAGAAAACAGCCAGCCTGTGCTTCATTCAGCCCAGCATTTCACATGATGTACTTTGCATAAAAGTTTAATAAGCAGGGTGACAGTATGCGGCCTTGTCATGCTTTGCTAAGTCACTTCAGTAGTGTCCGACTCTGTGCGACCCCACAGACGGCAGCCCACCAGGCTCCCCTGTCCCTGGGATTCTCCAGGCAAGGACACTGGAGTAGGTTGCCATTTCCTTCTCCAATACATGAAAGTGAAAAGTGAAAGTGAAGTCGCTCAGTCGTATCCGACTCTTAGCGACCCCATGGACTGCAGCCTACCAGGCTCCTCTGTCCATGGGATTTTCCAGGCAAGAGTACTGGAGTGGGGTGCCATTGCCTTTTCCGCAGCCTTGTCATATTCCTTTCCAAATTTTGAACCAGTCCGTTGTTCCATGTCTGGTTCTAACTGTTGCTTCTTGACCTGCATAAAGGTTTCTCAGGAGACAGGTAAGGTGGTGTGGTATTCCCATCTCTTAAGAATTTTCCACAGTTTGTTGTGATCCACACAGTCAAAGGCTGTTGTGTAGCCAGTGAAGCAGAAGTTGATGTTTTTCTGGAACTCCCTTGCTTTCTCCATGATCCAATGAATGTTGACAATTTGATCTCTGGTTTCCCTGCCTCTTTGAAACCCAGCTTGGACAGCTGGAAGTTCTCAGTTCATATACCGCTGAAGGATTTTGAGCATAACCTCGCTAGCATGTGAAATGAGCTCAATTGTACAGTCATTTGAACATGCTTTGGCATTGCCCTTCTTTGGAATTGGAATGAAAACTGACCTTTTCCAGTCCTGTGGCCACTGCTGAGGTTTCAAATTTGTGATATATTGAGTGCAGCATTTTAATAGCATCATCTTTTAGGATTTGAAATAGCTCAGTTGGAATTCCATCACCTCCACTAGCTTTGTTCGTAGTAATGCTTCCTAAGGCCCACTTGACTTCACACTCCAGGATATCTGGCTCTAGGTGAGTGACCACAGCATCATGGTTATCCTTGTACAGAAGAACTGTACATTAAAAAGTCTTAATGACCTGGTTATCCAGGTTATCCAGGTTAACCTGGTTATCCAGGTCATTAAGACTTTTTTATGTACAGTTCTTCTGTGTATTCTTGCCACCTCTTAATCTCTTCTGCTCCTGTTAGGTCCTTGCCATTTCTGTCCTTTATCATGCCCATCTTTGCATAAAATGTCCCCTTGATCTCTCCAATTTTCTGTAAGAGATTTCTAGTCTTCCCCATCCTATTGTTTGTCTCTATTTTTTGCATTGTTTATTTAAGAACTCTTTCTTATCTCTCCTTCCTATTCTCAGGAACTCTGCATTCAGTTGTGTATATCTTTCCTTTTCTCCTTTGCCTTTTGCTTTTCTTCTTTCCTCAACTATTTGTAAAGTTTCCTCAGACAACCACTTTGCTTTCTCGCATTTCTTTTTCTTTGGGATGGTTTTGGTCACTGCCTGCTATATAACATTACGAACCTCTGTCCATAGTTCTTCAGACTCTACCAGATCTAATCTCTTGAATCTACTTGTCACCGCTACTGTATAATCATAAGGGATTAGATTTAGGTCTTACCTGAATGGCCTAGTGGTTTCCCTACTTTCTTCAAATTAAGCCTGAATTTTGCAATAAGCAGCTCATGATCTGAGCCACAGTCAGCTCCAGGTCTTGTTTTTACTGACTGTATAGTGCTTCTCTGTCTTTGGCTACGAAGAATATAATTAATCTGATAATGGTGTTGACCATCTGGTAATATTCATACGTAGACTCATCTCTTGGGTCATTGGAAAAGGATATTTGCTTTGACCAGTGTGTTCTGGCCTTTGCCCTGCTTCATTTTGTACCCCAAGGCCAGACATGCCTGTTATTCCAAGTATCTCTTGACCAATGGTGCAAAACATAAGTAATACTCCTTAAGAACTTGTTACAGATTTTAGTGCATTCAGGCAGGACACCTCTACACATTTTTCTATTTCCTTCCCTCTCTTAACTGTGCTAAATGAAATTAGTCATAAACAAGGTTCAAGATGAACTAAACAAGCATGAACAACAAGAAACATCTTGTTTTATTTTCATCCCATCTCTGTACTCCAGTGAGGTAAAATGAGTCAAATATCCCATGCATGACCTATGAGCCCACAATTTATAAGAAAACAAAGTCACTTCGTAAAAAAAAAGAAAACAGAGTTTTGTTAGCAAAATAAGGTAGATTTCAGTTAGTCTTTGTTATTTTAAACCAGAACTTCCTTTCTACGGGCTGTAATAAAAACAATCATAGAATTTCTCACCATCGGCAGACACTGGCAAAATTCTCAGAACTACCACCTTTCCCATGACCGTAACATTAAAAGAGTTAGAATCCTAACTCTCCCAGAAACTCAGCTGTCTTCATCAAGATTTGCCATTTTTCCCTTTAAAAAAAAAAAAGAAAAAAGTACAGGGTACAGTAACTATAGTACATAGTACTATTGCATTGCCCAGGTCACCTCTTCAACAAGAAGTTTTACTACAGGTCAGCAGGTCTCTAAAGTGGGTCTGCACTTAAGGTGTTTGTTCTTGTTCCCCAAAACTCTTAAGTGAGACTGACCTAATGTTGACACCAGTGAAGAAGGTAATGTGTTATAAATACAGTCCTATTTTTGCTCTCTGAGTGGTTTTTCTTATCATATAATCATAAAGCTAATAGGTATTAAGGAACCATCTAAATCTACTGAGCTATTAGCAGGAAAATATGAGGCCACCTTGGCAAGTTAAGAATTGATTCCCTTTTTTTAACTCACCAGAGGAAGAACCTTGACAATTTCCTCTTCTAAATCAGATAGCAGTCACTACCTGAAAGATGCCATCATAACATTCCTTAAGTAATTAATCAGTCATCACAGAGGGTTCCTTCACTTAAAGATGATATTCTGAAACTATGTACTTCATCAGACATGGTTATTAGCATATACAACTTATGAAAGGCTAAGTGTAGAAAAAAATAAGGTTTTCTCTGTACTCTCAACTTTTCTCACAGTACTAGAAAAAAATGTACATATTACCCTCAGTAAAGGAATTTTTAAATTAAGCAAAGAGTGATTAATATAATACCCCAACTAAGATTCAAATTAGATACAAGGCAATCCACCAAAATGAGAGATTTGGTAGAACTAGTGAAGAAACATTTATTCAAAGTGAAATAATCTAATTAGAGCTCTAATCATTAGCTAAATCTTTTTTCAACAAATAAAACCTTTTTGTCTGTCTATCGATGTATAACTGCATTGTATGATTACATATTTTCAAATTCTTCCTTCTTGGAGTTTGTTGCTAACCATCATTCTTATATGTATTTGAGGTTTAATGCTTTGAATGTTGTTGACTGCTAAATAATTCCATGGAGTCAGTCTTCTCCCCTTGCCCTCGAATAGCAAGTAGAGTTTTATACCTTCTTTTTCTAAAATTCCACAGAGCATGTGTGTGGTGTATGGAGAGGTGTGGAGATCTATGCATCTAGTTTATTGCTAATCTTTATGCCACATCCTTTAGGGAGAGGAAGCAAAAACCATTCCTGGTGAATCTGTCACAGAAGAACAGTTTACTGATGAAGAAGGCAACCTCATCACCAGAAAAGTAATCACCAACGGGATTTCATGCTTCTCTTGGGTTTAGATTTTCTATTTGTTTGCTATAGTGTCAGTTCTTGAAACAGAAGAGAGAAAAAGCTCTCCTTTTCACTATTGCTTCCTATACAGATCACTCGGAAAGTACTAAGACGAATTGTTATCCCACAAGAGAGAAAACATGATGACGTGGTAATGGAGAGGAACTGTCAAAAAGAAAGCAGAGGATAAAGGCTTTGTGAACGCTTTAGAACATGCTTCTAACAGCCTGGCATCTGCAGTGTGGCAGCTTGAAGCATTTGCTGCTTTTGACATCTTGTGTATTTGATCAGGGTCAAAGAAAAAGACTTTCCTTCCTAACATTCTTTAACACCATATACTTTTACTATCTTTAGAGTTTTCACAGAAATCATTTCATTTATGGAGGATGGAATGTGCCAGTTCAAGCATGGGAGAGAAAATTTAAAAACCCTCCACCACAACCAAATCCCTTGGCCATCCCCGACCCTAGCCCTCCCGGCCCAGCACTTTACCAGCAGCCAAGGACCTGGAGAGAGAGCACTTGTTTCCAGCAGATGCACAAGGTTTAATTAAAAGTCAGAGTGATAAAAGCTTGTCATAAGATCCTTACACTGAATCTCTTTCCAGTATATTCTACAGGGGAATACAAATCCCCCTCCCCCCCATCTTAGCCTGAAGACGATTTTCCTCTCTGGGTTAACAACAGCCCATCTCCCGTGTACCAGTTAAAGAACCAAAGTCATCACCGAGCAGCGTAACTCAGCAAATGAATCTCTAACTCCCAGAGAAAACATCTCTGGTTAT
>NW_011494688.1:920529-925081 GCF_000754665.1 Bison bison bison | reverse complement strand
AAAAAAAAAAAAAAAAAAAACTTCAATACCTGTGTTTACATAAGAAAAAACTAAACTGAAAATTTCTGAGGAGTAATTCAGAAAATTGGAAGGACTACTGTGTTTTCTGTTTTAAGTAGGTTAAAAGCTGAGCATTTGTGCAAACCACTTTGCTCACAGAGAAGTGTGTCCTTGATGCTCAGTGAAGAGAGGTCTTGTTTTATGGAAAAAGGATGCCTACTTTGTCAGGAGTAAGAGGAAGGGCGTGGTAATTTCATGAATTAGAAAAGGTCTCTCAGCCCGACAGCACTTCCATGGTGTTTAGTTCATGATTAGTGCTTTACTGAGAAATTTCCGTCTCATTACAACAGATTGCTTAACATTCTGCTGACTTTAAAAGGCATAAATTATAACTTACTAATATTTTTTACAACGGGGGTTTGAGTGCGTTGAAAGCTTTAGTGATTTCTTCTAGCTTCACAGGAAATGGACAGGCTGTTTGAATGATCACTAATAGAATGAATGATTGTGAAGTATAGTAACATGGTATTCATTCTGATGGTGCTGTCCAGCTTGCCTTGATGCTGCTGAGCTGTGTGGTTAAGGTAAATAGATGGTATTTTTGGACATGAAGTGACAAATTGCTTTAAACTGTCTCACTTACCCTAATCTAGCCTCAAGGAACCAGAATGGAACCTGCTTTTTAATGAAAACTCTTTCACCACGAATCTTAATGTGTACATTCCTTTCAAAACAGGGAGAAGCTTATAAGATGAAGACGAAGAAAGAAATCCGTCAAGTGGAAAAGAAGAGCCATTCATAACAGTAAACGGTCAACCAACGTGGTAAGTGTGCTCAAATCAACAACACTAGCACATCTAATTTCACCAAATAAGTGATCCATGCCTCCTGCACCCTTCCTCTCTTTTTCACGGAATTACAGCTTTGAATATCCAGTATGCATTTGGAGTCATTTTTATGTTTGTGTATACAAATGTTGTTGTTGTTTAGTTGCTAAGCTGTGTCTGACTCTTGTGACCCCATGAACTAGCCTGCCAGGCTCCTCTGTTCATGGGATTTCCCCAGGCAAGAGTACTGGAGTGGGTTGCCGTTTCCTTCTCCCAGGGATCTTCCTGACCCAGGGATCAAACCCGGGCACTGTCTCCTGCATTGGCAGGCAGATTCTTTACCACTGAGCCACCAGGGGAGCCCATACACACACACACTAAAACTATGGCCTCCAGCTCACAGTCCATAGACTTTCTCTTCACAATTTAGTCAGGAATTTAAATGTAAATGATGTTTTCAGAAGCAAGTGTAAATATTGATCATTGAGTCTCCTCCAAGAGCGAAGGCTCAGTGTTTAAGATGCAGTAGCATTGTTCATTCTAACAGGAAGGTTATTTGGCAACAAATAGTTCATATAAATGTACTTGGAAAGTTGTATTGATTCAGTTTCCCACCATTTTTGCAGAACAGCATCTGAGACTATAATTTTGGTTGGAATATATTGGTTGCCAAGTTTAAATGAAGTGACCAAAATCTCTGTGTGCTACTTAATATATTTTGTATAAACAAAGCAAATTAAATAGGAGGCTAATGGGACTACTGTGTTTTCTAAGTTAAAATGTTTAGTGAGCTTTGTTTAAAGTTGTCTGAATTTTTCTTCAGAAAGAAGGGTGTTTTCCTTTAATATTGTTTTCTGAACTTTACTTTGTGCTAGTTCTTCCTACAGAACCACAATTAGAAAGCCCCTATGGGGTGAAAAAGCAGATAGAGCTTTGAAAAGCTCTTTGTAAGTCTGTGAGACAAAGCTGGATGAGTTCTTAGGGCTGTTCACCAAGAGTTTTCGTAGCCCCCAGAAACAAACAGCAAAGAGATCCCAGTTTCCACTTCCATTCATCTGCTGTTCCCCAGTTACCAGAATCCTGGTATTTGGAGTGTTGCCATAAGGAACTGAGAAATCAGAGTCTCGTTGCCCCAAATTTTGTATGTGAGGTGACTGTAACTAAGACCCAAAGAAATTCTTAGTCCCTCCACCGCCAAAAAAACTCTTATTATTTGCCTGCTTATTCACTTAAGGATTGATTTCACTTTCTCTCCATGAGGCTTTCTGCCTAAGGCGCTGGGGAATCACTAGTCAACAACACTAGGGCGGTCCTGGCCCTCACTGACCTTGTGTTTGGAGAGTTCATGGTAGGCAGTCGTTTCAGTATTTCAGGCTTTGAGGAAACTCCTGGGAACTGCAGAGAGCTCTGGAAATAACAACGTTTGCTCTACATCCTCGCCCAGTGCTCCAGGCGTACCCTTCACTTGATTCTCACAGTCAGTCCTCTTGGATTGGTACCTTTATCATCCCCATTTAACAGGCTCAGAATTGCCCAAGGTCACCTAAGTAAAAAGCGGCAGAAATAGGATACAAACCCTAACGGGCAGCTCCGGAGCCCACACTCTTAACCCTGGTAACTGGATGTCTGACCTTGTCTGAGGTGACAGGGAAGGTTTTCTTTGAGAAAATGATGCTTGAGCTGTTTTAAAGGGTGAATAGGACTCAGTTGGGTAAAGAGGAAGACACTGGATGGTGTTTGGGGTAGCCTTCCAGGCATAGGCTACAGCATTTTGCAAAGGCCAGAAGGAGAAAGAAACAAGAAGGGAGAGTAGGTCAGTGCAGCTGGTAGAAGGTTTTGGCCTTGTGTCTGGAGAGGTAAGAAAGATTCCGGTCTCATAAGCCTCTTTCCACTAAAAGTTTAGGTTTTGCATCACTTACTCTAGCTGCAAGACACAGAATGAAGGTAGGTGACCATAATAGATGAGCAGATAACCTGTTAAACTACTGAAGATGCTGGCTTGGGCAGTAAGGATTGTAAGAGGTAGTGACAGTAAGGCTGAATCAAGAGATAGTGACATGAATTGCTTTTTGTCAGATGATAAGGGTGAGAGATGAGAAAATTAAGGATGATATCAGTGAGGCAATATCTAGAATGAACCCACCCATTATTCATGTCTTACTGCTGAACCTAGTAAAAGACATATATTTTTTTTTTTTAATTGAGGTGTAGCTGATTTACAATATTAGTTTCAGATGCATAACACAGTGATCCAAAAGTTTTATAGATTGTACTCCATTCAAAATTTTTATAGATTATACTCCATTTAAAGTTTTTGTAAAATACTGGCTATATTTCACTGGGCTGTACAATATGTCTTTGTAGCTAATTTACTGTACACACCTTAGTCTGTACCTTTTAATCTCCTACCCTTGTCTCGTCCCTTCTGCCTTCCCTCTCCCCACTGGTCACTAATGGTTTGTTCTCTATATCTGTGAGTCTATATTTTGCTATATTCTGTTATTACTTATATGTGGACTAAAAAATAAATATGTATTTGTCTTTCTCTGACTTGTTCACAAACCATAATATTCTCCAGGTCCATCTATGCTGTTGTAAATGGAAAAATTTCACTTTTTAAATATTCCATTCCATATATATATATACACCACATCTTCCTTATCCACTATTTTGACCCACTTATTTTTGCTATTGTTTCGGTTGCCTTAGGAGACATATCCAAAAAAGATATTGCTACAGTTTATGTCAAAAAGTATTCTGTGTTTTCTTCCAGGACTTCTATGGTTCCCAGTATTACTTTTAGGTCCTTAATCTATTCTTAGTGTTTTAGTTTTCTTTTTATATGTTGTGACAAATGTTCTATTCTTATTCTTTGACATGTGGGTGTCCAATTTTCCCAGCATCACTTATTGATGCTTTTCTCCATTGCATATTCTTGCCTGTTTTGCCATAGATTAATTGACCATAAATGTGTGGGTTTATTTTTGGGCTCTCTAGTCTGTTCCATTGATCTGTGTGTGTGTTTTTGTGCCAGTAGCATACTGTTTTAATTACTATAGCTTTGTAATATAGTCTGAAGTCAAGGAGCATCGTACCTCTAGCTCTGTTCTTCTTTCTCAAGATTTCTTTGGCTAATTAAAAAGAATGCAATAATGCCATCTGTAGCAACATCAGTTCAGTTCACTTGCTCAGTCATGTCCAGCTCTTTGCGACCCCATGAATCGCAGCACGCCAGGCCTCCCTATCCATCACCAACTCCCGGAGTTTACCTAAAGTCATGTCCATCGAGTTGGTGATGCCATCTAACCATCTCATCCTCTGTCATCCCCTTCTCCTCCTGTCCCCAATCCCTCCCAGAATCAGGGTCTTTGCCAATGAGTCAACTCTTCACATGAGGTGGCCAAAGTATTGGAGTTTCAGCCTCACCATCAGTCCTTCCAATAAACACCCAGGACCGATCTCCTTTAGGATGGACTGGTTGGATCTCCTTGCAGTCCAAGGGACTCTCAAGAGTCTTCTCCAACACCACAGTTCAAAAGCATCAATTCTTTGGCACTCAGCTTTCTTCACAGTCCAACTCTCACATCCATACATGACCACTGGAAAAACCATAGCCTTGACTAGACGAACCTTTGTTGGCAAAGTAATATCTCTGCTTTTGAATATGCTATCTAGGTTGGTCATAACTTTCCTTCCAAGGAGTAAGCGTCTTTTAATTTCATGGC
>NW_011494688.1:916994-920305 GCF_000754665.1 Bison bison bison | reverse complement strand
ATCAAGAGGCTCTTTAGTTCTTCCTCACTTTCTGCCATAAGGGTGGTGTCATCTGTATATCTGAGGTTATTGATATTTCTCCTGGCAATCTTGATTCCAGCTTGTGCTTCTTCCAGCCCAGCATTTCTCATGATGTACCCTACATAGAAATTAAATAAGCAGGGTGACAATATGCAGCCTTGACGTACTCCTTTTCCTACTTGGAACCAGTCTGTGGTTCCGTGTCCAGTTCTAACTGTTGCTTCCTGACCTGCATATAGGTTTCTCAAGAGGCAGGTCAAGTGGCCTGGTATTCCCATCTCTTGAAGAATTTTCCAAAGTTTATTGTGATCCATATAGTCAAAGGCTTTGGCATAGTCAGTGAAGCAGAAATAGATGTTTTCTGGAACTCTCTTGCTTTTTCCATGATCCAGCAGACGTTGCCAATTTGATCTCTGGTTCCTCTGCCTTTTCTAAAACCAGCTTGAACATCTGGAAGTTCATGGTTCACATATTGCTGAAGCCTGGCCTGGAGAATTTTGAGCATTACTTTACTAGCCTGTGAGATGAGGCAATTGTGCAGTAGTTTGAGCATTCTTTGGCATTGCCTTTCTTTGGGATTGGAATGAAAACTGACCTTTTCCAGTCCTGTGGCCACTGTTGAGTTTTCCTTATATATTGTTATACCAAGTGAAGCAAATCAGAGGACTAATATTGTATGACATGTGAAATCTATAAAGAAATTACACAAATGAACTTATTTACAAAACAGACTCACAGACTTAGAGAAATAACTAAAGGTTGCCAGAGGGAAGGATTTGTGGGGGAGATAGAGAGGGCGTTTGGGATGGACGTGTACACACTGCTATATTTAAAATGCATAGCCAACAAGGGAACTCTGCTCAATGTTATGTACAGCCTGGATAGGAGGGGAGTTTGGGGGAGAATGGATACATGTATATGTATGTTTGAGTCCATTTGCTGTCCACTTGAAACTATCACAATTTTGTTAATCAGTTTATAAAAAAGACTGCTTTGGCTATATGGCAGATTAATAAAACACTAAGCATGAATTTGCCATTTAAATTACTCTGTTTAAGCAATTCTAAGTGATAAATAAAACTAGAAGAGAGTTCAGTTTAGCTGTCAGCTCTAGTATGCCCCTAAAAGTTTAGTAACTTGTTCAATCATAGAGTCAGACTCTGAGTAGGAAAGAACGAAAAAGGTTATCTACACCAGTGAAGCCATTTTTCTAGAGTAACATATACCTAATACCTATGAATAAATGACACCAAAAAAAATGTGAAAATGTTAAGCTTCCAGGGTCATTTAGAACAAATTAATACAGAAATGACTTGTCAAAACTATACAAGAGACATCAGAATGATAAATAATCCACTCCGTAAAGCAGTGGGCTTGGCTTTGGCTCATTTGCTACACCACTCAAAGGAAAGAGAAACTCAATAGGAGCATTCATATGAATGTGAAAATAGCTTCAACGTAAAGCAAACTAAATGTGTCAGATGGAAAGAACAGTGATTTGACTGCAAGCCTCATTTTACTCTCCAGGGTATTTACCTTTCATAAGTGAACTTAGGAAATGAGTCCAAGAATACTGCTTATAATTCCAGGACACTGAATGTGTGCTCTGGAAAAATCAATTTGCAAATATATTGAGGGTTTTTATGACCCTGTTGGCTGTCTTTTTTATTTTTTTAACAGTAGAACAACTAATAAGCACATGGAATGTGGCCAAATTTCACTGAATATCAGATGGTAACATTAAAATTTTTATTCTGGTTTTATAATCAGTTGAATTTTGAACTATCTGAACCCTACACCTGCCTTTCTTTAATACTGAGTCACAGCCATCCTATTTTTAATGTAAGGGAAAAGCTGATGGCTGAACATAAAGATGTATACATAATATATAATGATTTATACCTTATGAAATGCGTTTACATTTTTGTCTTACTTGTCAAACAAGCTTCCAGGAAGGTCAGACTGATTTTGATTGCTACCTTTTACAGATGAGGATGCTAAGGCTCAGAGAGGTCATACGACCTTTCTTCTGTTACACAGCTGTGATTGGAAGAACTAGAACTTAACTCAAGATTGATACTTCACTTAGTGTCCAATGCCACTAAGCTGTCTTTCTAAAATTACTTATGAATAATAATAGCCATATCCCATCAGAGATTACTATATGCCAGGTAAGATCATTACATACATTACCTCATGTAGTCCCCAAAACAATGCTATAAGGTAAATACTATTATCCCTTTTTTAATAAAGGAGGAAACTGAAGTTTGGAAGAATTAAATGACTTACCCAAGGTCTGTAGCTAATGAGCAAAAGAATAAAACTTAAACTTATCCAGAGCCTAGCTCTTAACTGTTACTCATACTAATAGTTAAACAATATTTGATTATTATCAGAAACCTAAAAGCATTTTGAATCAGAGACATATGTAAAGGCAACCTGCAGTAAATTTCTTCATACAGTACACAGTGAAAATACTCAGTGTTTTGGTTTTGGTTTTTAAAATAAAACAAACCTTCCTACCATAATCTCCAAATGTTTACTTTAAAAATGCCATTAGAGAACTGATTAGTGAGGCTGTGGCATGAGAAGGCCCCCAGATATATGTCATAAAAGACTGTGGAACAGCTGCATTTTAAACCTCTTTCAGGGAAATGCTCAAGATCGCACAGCCACATAGAAGCCAGGAGCAGCAACAGCACCCAGGCCTGCTGGGGAAATACTTTATTACCCGAGGTCAAAACGTTGACTCATTTCATTCATGTCTTCAAAAAGTATTTGACCTTCTACCTGGCTTAGAGTGAAAAACCTAGATACACAGAGGTGAATAAAACCTCCATGGCCTCTGCCCTTTTACATCTCTCAGCCTGCAAAGGGGAAAGAGATGGGACACATGTTGTCTAAGGGCTAAAAATACGAAGTCCAAGATCCAAGGAAGAATAACACAGGAACATATTTAGACTTGGGGGCTGGGGAAAGTCATGCCATTTATGCTAAGGCCTCATAGGTACCACCAGCAATGAAAACGGGAAGGAAAAGAGGACTCCAAGCAAAGGGTACAACATCTGCAAGGGCCTTGAGGTAGGAAAAGGCCTAACACATTTCGGGACATGAAAGATCAGTGCCCCAGAGCCTGGTGAGCTGGTGGTGACTCAGGCAGGCCCATGATGAAATGAGAAATGCTTCATCATAGGCCAGACTATAGGATTTGGATTTCATTTAAAAAAAAAAAAAAAAGACATTGAAGCCTTTGAAAGATTTTAAGCAAGAGCCTGACCTTTTTTTTTTTT
>NW_011494688.1:859665-916894 GCF_000754665.1 Bison bison bison | reverse complement strand
TTTTTTTTTTTTTTTTTTTTTTTTAAAACACATCAGCTATGTAGAGAAGGATTGGAGGGAAAACAAGAATAAACTGAAGGGGATGAGCTAGGATGTCATTGCTATCGTCCAGCTAAGCCACACGATGACAGGGCTAGGACCTGGGCTGTAGTTTTAGGAAAGTCGACAGTATCTGATGGCTTGGAGGTAGGATGGAGAAGAGTTGAATCAAGAATGACACCAGGTTCCAAGTATAAGCAAGTGGGTGGTGGAAAAAGGAACAGGATGGGTTTTGAAACTATCAAGAACTCAGGCCATTTGTCAGTCCGTAAGTCTGGAGCTCTGAGGAAAGATTGTGACTTGACATATAAAAATGAGTGTTATCACTCAAGAGGTGAGTCCTGAATATCAGAGAAAGGGAACACCAGAGAATAGATGTGATTACCTAGGGAGAAAGTGAACGTGAGCAAAGAAGGGGCTCAGGATTGAGCCGCAAAGAACAACATTTTGAAGAGAACAGAGCTTTAGAAGGTTGCCTCTGACCTCTTCCTTCCTAGAGATCTCCAAGCTGTTCTATCTGTTCTGATCTAAAACTGCCTACATAGTCAGCCTTGGCCCTCCAGCATATTTGTTTGGTTTTACCATTAAATATTTTAATCCTTGCAGTTTAATATCAGTGGATAAAAGAAACTTTCCTGTAATGCAGCTTGGCTGATAAGCTTTTATAAATAAGTGATCACACACACTTAGAGCCCCTTTACTCTTAGCATGTGGCACTCACTGTGTTTGTGATCAAGAGTCCCACGTTTAAGACGTTACCCTAATACAACTCAGCCATAACAAAGAGTGGAATAATGTCATTTGCTGCAACATGGATGGATCTGGAGATCATCACACTAAGGTGAACAGGGAAGACGCATCACCTATATGTGACATCTTAAAAAGGAAATACAATGAACTTATTTCCAGGACAGAAAGAGACTCACAGACGTGGAAAACATGCATATGGGTATAAAAGGGAAAACAGGGCTGAGGGAAGGAGAAATTAGGAGATTGGAATTGATACACTGCTGCTGCTGCTGCTGCTGCTAAGTCGCTTCAGTCGTGTCCAACTCTGTGCGACCCCATAGATAGCAGCCCACCAGGCTCCCCCGAACCTGGGATTCTCCAGGCAAGAACACTGGAGTGGGTTGCCATTTCCTTCTCCAATGCAAGAAAGTGAAAGGGAAGTTGCTCAGTCGTGTCTGACTCTGTGCGACCCCATAGACGGCAGCCCACCAGGCTCCTCCATCCATGGGATTTTCCAGGCAAGAGTACTGGAGTGGGGTGCCATTGCCTTCTCCATTGATACACTACTATATATAAAATAATCAACCAGGGCCTACTGTATAACACAGGGAACTATACTCAATATTTTGTAATAACATATACAAGAATCTGAAGAATAGATATGTATGTGTATGTGTACACATATATATATAAAATCACTTTGATGTATACCTGAAATTAACACAACTTTGTAAATCAACTTTCCTTCATATATATAAATTGAAAAAAGACATTATCCCAAGCATTGCTACTTACTTGAGGACATATAACTACAGTCTAGACCAAGAGGCAAACATGACTGTAAACAACACAAGTCAAAACACAGAGCTATAGTAAAAGATATAAACAGATTGCTAGGAGAATTCACTGGAAGATGTAATAAACTCCAATGGAGGAGAGCTTGCAAAGCTTCTCGGAAGTGCATATTTAAAGTGGCTTCTGAAGACAGATTTAAGGATTTAAGACTGGGCAGTGTGATGATACGTGCTAATCTCTCGACTGTGGCCTTTATCCTAGAGACCATAGGGTACCACTGGAAGTGTTGTGGTAGGAGAATAATACAGTCAGATGGGAGTTAGATAACCCTAGCGGTAGGAAAGGGAGTTAGTGGGAGGAGAGTTCCAACACGAGGAACCCAGTTACGAGACACAATGAGGGCCTGAACCCGGGCAGAGAGAACAGAAAGTTGAGGGCAGATGTGAGGAACATTTTAGAAGCCTAACAACCGGATTAACTGTATAGAGGGAGTGAGATTGTGAACTTGTGTGTAATCACTAACAAAAATATAGACCCTAAGAGGAGAAAAATAAAATTTGAGATTGAAATAGGTCAATCTGTAGTGCTTCAGTTTGTCAGTAATGAGGAAGAGAAATGGAGGCTAATGAGCTTAATGTGGTATAGAAGTGGCCTGAGTGAAGATAAACCACAGGCTCACTAGCTGTGTAAGCCTGACTAACCTATTTAACTTCTCTGCCTTAATTTCTTGGCCTCTATTAGGATAAGAGTAACATATCTCATAGAGTTGTTGCTAGAATTAAATGAGTTACTCTATGTAAATCACTTAAAATAGTGACTGGCAAGCCCATAGTAAGCACTCAGCTATTATTATTAATAGTAGTGTTAAGAGAAGTGGGGTCAGGGATATAAATCAGGAGTTTGGGATTAACACATACACTACTATATATAAAATGCTGGCCACCCACTCCAGTGTCTTGCCTGAAAATCCCCATGGACGGAGGAATGTGGTGGGCTACAGTTCATGTGGTCATAAAGAGCTGGACACGACTGAGCAACTGAGCAACAGTAACAGTATATATTAAACAGGTAAACAACAAGGGCCTACTCTGTAGCACAGGAACTATACTCAGTATCTTGTCATGACTATACTGGAGAAGGGAATGGCAAACCACTTCAGCAGTCTTGCCTTGAGAAGCCCGTGGACATGTATGAAAAGGCAAAAAGATATGACACTGAAAGATGAACACCCCAGGTCAGTAGGTGTCCAATATGCTACTGGAGAAGAGCAGAGAAATAGCTCCAGAAAGAAGGAAGAGGCTGGGCCAAAGCAGAAACAATGCCCAGTTGTGGATGTGTCTGGTGGTGAAAATAGACTCTGATGCTGTAAAGAACAATATTGCACAGGCACCTGGAATGTTAGATCCATGAATCAAGGTTAACTGGAAGTGGTCAAACAGGAGATGGCAAGAGTGAACATCAACATTTTAGGAATCAGTGAAATGAAATGGATGGAAATGGGTGAATTTAATTTAGATGACCATTATATCTACTACTGTGGGCAAGAATCCCTTAGAAGAAATGGAGTAGCCCTCACAGTAACAATAGAGTCCAAAATACACTACCCGGGTGCAGTCTCAAAAACAACAGAACGATCTTGATTCGTTTCCAAGGAAACCATTCAGTATTACAGTAATCTCAATCTATGCTCCAATCACTAATACTGAAGAAGATGAAGTTGAATGGTTCTATGAAGACCTACAAGATCTTCTATAACTAACACCAAAACAAAAAAGATGGCCTTTTCATCATAGAGGAGTGGAATGCAGAAGTAGGAAGTCAAGAGATACCTGGAGTAACAGGCAAATTTGGAGTATAAAATGAAGCAGGGCAAAGGCTAACAGTTTTGCCAAGAGAACACACTGGTCATAACAAACACCCTCTTGCAACAACACAAGAAACGACTTTACACATGGACATCACCAGGTGGTCAGTACCAAAATCAGGCTGATTATGTTCTTTGCAGTCAAAGATGGAGAAGTTCTATACAGTCAGCAAAAACAAGACTGGGAGTTGACTGAGGCTCAGATCACCAACTCCTTATTGCAAAATTCAGATTTAAATTGAAGAAAGTAGGGAAAACCACCAGGCCATTCTGGTATGACCTAAATCAAATCCCTTAGGATTATACAGTGGAAGTGACAAATAGATTCAAGAGATTGGATCCAATAGAGAACCTGTAGTACGATGAGGTTTATAATATTGTGTAGGAAGCAGTGACCAAAACCATCCCTAAGAATAAGAAATGCAACAAGGAAAAATGGTTGTCTGAGGAGGCCTTACAAATAGCCAAGAAAAGAAGAGAAACAAAAGGCAAAGGCAAAAAGGAAAGATATACCCATCTGAATGCAGAGCTCCAAATTGCAAGGAGAGATACGAAAGCCTTCTTCAGTGAATAGTGCAAAGAAATAGAGGAAAACAATAAAATGGAAAAGACTAGAGATCTCTTCAAGAAAATTAGAGATATCAAGGAAACATTTCATGCAAAGATGGGCACAATAAAGGACAGAGATAGTATGGACCTAAAATAAGCAGAAGATATTAAGAAGAGGTGGCAAGAATGCACAGAAGAACTGTACAAAAAAGGTTTTAATGACCCAGATAACCACAATAGTGTGCTCACTCACTTAGAGCCAAACATCCTGGAGTGTGAAGTCAAGTGAGCCTTAGGAAGCATTACTATGAACAAAAGCTAATGGAGTTGATGGAATTCCAGCTGAGTTATTTCAAATCCTAAAGGTTGATGCTGTGAAAGTGCTGCACTCAATATGTCAACAAATTTGGAAAACTCAGTAGTGGGTGGCCACAGGACTGGAAAAGGTCAGTTTTCATTCCAATCCCAAGGAAGGGCAATGCCAAAGAATGTTCAAACTACCACACGATGGCACTCATTTCACACGCTAGCAAGGTAATGCTCAAGATCCTACAAGCTAGGCTGTAACAGTATGTGAACCAAGAGCTTCCAGATGTACAAGCTGGATTTAAAATGGGCAGAGGAACCAAAGATTAAATTGCCAACATTCACTGGATCATAGAGAAAGCAAGAGAGTTCCACAAAAACATCTACTTCTTCTTTATTGACTATGTGAAAGTCTTTGCCTGTGTGAATCACAACAAACTGTGGAAAATTCTTAAAGAGATGGGCATGCAAGACCACCTTAGCTGCCTCCTAAGAAACCTATATGCAGGTCAAGAGGCAACAGAATATTACATGGCACAACAGACCGGTTCCAGGTGAGGAAAGGCGTACGTCAAGGCTGTATATTGTCACCCTGCTTATTTAACTTATATGCAGAGCACATCATGCGAAGTGCCAGGCTGGATGAAGCACAAGCTGGAATCAAGACTGTTGGGAGAAATATCAATAACCTCAGATATGCAGATGACACCACCCTTATGGCAGAAAGTGAAGAACTAAAGAGCCTCTTGATGAAAGTGAAAGTGGAGAGTGAAAAAGTTGGCTCAAAAGTCAACATTCAGAAAACTAAGATCACGGCATTCAGTCCCATCACTTCATGGCAAATAGATGGGGAAACAATGGAAACAGTGACAGACTTTATTTTCTTAGGCTCAAAAATAATTGCAGACAGTGATTGTAACCATGAAATTAAAAGACACTTGCTCCTTGGAAGAAAAGCAATGACCAATCTAGATAGCGTATTTAAAAGCAGAGACATCACTTTGATAACAAAGGTCCAGATAGTCAAAGCTATGGTTTTTCCAGTAGTCATGTACAGATGTGAGAATTGGTCCATAAAAAAGGCTGAGTTCTGAAGATCAATGCTTTTGAACTGTGGTGCTGGAGAAGACTCTTGACAGTCCCTTGGACTGCAAGGAGATCCAACCAGTCAATCCTAAAGGAAATCAGTTCTGAATATTCACTGGAAGCACTGATGCTGAAGCCCCAATATTTTGGCCACTTGACGCAAGGAACTGATTCGTTGGAAAAGACCCTGATGCTGGGAAAGATTGAGGGCAGGAGGAGAAGGTAGCAACAGAGGATGAGTTGGTTGGATGGCATCATCGACTCGACTGACTTGAGTCTGAGCAAACTCTGGAAGACAGTGAAGGACAGGGAAGCCTGGAGTGCTGCAGTCCATGGAGTCACAAAGATTTGGACACAACTGAGCAACTAAACAACAACAACAACCTGTGTGTGTGTGTATACATATATATAGGTATGTGTGTGTTTGTGTATATATATAAACATATATATTAAACACTTTGCTCTACACTTGAAACTAACACAACACTGTAAATCAACTATACTTCAATTCTTTAAAAATGACGTAAATTTTTAAAAAAGAAAAGAGGTGAGAAGAGAGCCAAGAACAGCACCTGGAAGATCCTGGGTTTAGGAGGCCAGTGGGCTGAGCAGCGGCAGCCAGCTGTGCTAGAATACAGCAGTGGGAGAGGTCAGAACAGCAGCATCACTCAAATCCTCCCTGTGTCACATTGGTTTGTACTTCAGAACACTTTGTTATTTTGTATCACTTGTTTCTCATGGTATCCCTGGGAAACCAGTAGAATAGGTATTCTCATTCCTCTTTAATACAGACAGCAGAATCGATGAGGTTGTAGTTAATGACAGAAACGGATTTTAACTCCGGCTTCCTGATTCTGCTTCCAGGAAATCAGAACTCTGCTTTGAATTGTTTCACCCCAAATTCAGGACTCTATCCTCCAGAATATTTTCCAGAATTCATCTGGAGTAGATAATGCTTTTATGTAGCATTTCTTTTCATCTTTCTTACCCTTTAAAAAAAAATCCCTAATTGTCTAAAAGCAGGGCTCAATAGCCAGGTAGCTTGACTTCCAGTTCTGGCTCTCCCACACACTAAATGCACTGCCAGTATAATAGCCCTGTGGCTCTGCTTCCTTATTTGTAAAATGGAAGAAATAGTACCTCATGGTTATTAGGATTAAACAAGCTAATCCCCCTTAGAGCAGTGCCTGGCACATCATAAACATTTAATAATGACAACAATATTTAGTTAGTTGCCCTACTAAGTTAACTATAAAACGAGCACTGTATTTTTCTTCCACTGCCAACATGTACATCAATACTTTCCCAATAATTTCTTTTTTTAAAACTGGCCCTGTTACCTCAGATATTTTTTAATCAGAAGTCACTAGAAGAGAAAAAAAAAAATTAAGTCTCACTTATTGGTATTAGTTGAAGAACAAATCTACATAAACTGGGAATTATTTTTAAATTACACAATTAGCATTACATAAAGTAATTAGAATTAACGCTTAGGAAAAAATGTTCTTAGCCTCATGACTTCCTTAACAAGAGAGAAAAAGAGAAGGGAATGGAAGAGAGAAGTGGTTAGGAAGAGAAGAACTAGAACAACAAATTCTCTGTTATCAGTGAGCTATAGGGAAGGCATATCAGAAAAGGCTTCCTTTAAGGCGTAACAGAGCTCAGTCTTTAAATGAATAAGAGTTAGCCTGCAAAGGTGGGTCTCACTAGGGAGAAGATAGCCCAGAGGTTCAAGAAGATGGCATTTGAAACACACTTAGAGGGTAAAGAGGAGTTAGAGCTAAACGAAGATGGCAGCAGGGGATTATAGGTGGATACAAAATCATTAGCAAAGAAAAGGAAATTGGAAACCAACTGGGATGATGACTGGCATGTAGTCTAGATTCTCTAGATCTTCCAAGTGTGATCTGTGGACCAGCAGTATCAGCATCATCCAGGAGTCTTATTAGAAATGCAGAAACTCCTGGTTCACCCTGACCTACCCGATCAGAATCCACTTTAGAAGATCCCTGGGTGATAGGTATGCAGTTTAAGTCGTGGGAAGCACTGCTTCAGAACATATTACTGTCTCTTAATCTGGGTGGAACACTGGAATCATCTACAGGTTGTTTGTCTTTTTTTTTAAGTTTTTATGCTGTGCGCCACCCAGCTGATGTGGGATATGGCCTGGATACTGGGATTTTTTTTAAATCTCCCCAGATAACTCTAATGTGTATCCAAGTTTGAGAACCAGTGGAGATTGTTAAACAGTGATTTTCAGTGGAGAGTACGGGCAGTAAGCATGAAAAGATTTATTGGGCTGAACTGCAGAGAGCTAAAGGTGTAAGGGGGTGGGTGGGTGGGTGTGTGTGTGTGGGTGTGTGTGATGTTGCTGTTAGTTTGTTTTTAGTTAGGTACTAGCGGTTAAGTACCACTCTGCAGAGAGCTCAATTTGTAAGGGCCGTGGGGGTGTGTGTGTGTGTGTGTGGATGTGTGATGTTGCTGTTTGTTTTTAGCTAGGCACTAGTGGTTAAGTACCACTATTACATGAACCTATAAAGGAAAAGTTGGTTTTAACCAAAGGTGTAAGGGTTATGTGTGTGTGATGTGCTTTTAGTTTGTTTTTAGCTAGGCACTAGATGGCAACCCACTCCAGTGCTCTTGCCTGGAGAATCCCAGGGACGGGGGAGCCTGGTGGGCTACCGTCTATGGGGTCGCACAGAGTCGGACACGGCTGAAGCGACTTAGCAGCAGCAGTGGTTAAGTACCACTATTACATGAACCTATAAAGGGAAAGTTGGTTTTAACCAAAGGTGTAAGGGTTGTGTGTGTGTGCGATGTGCTTTTAGTTTGTTTTTAGCTAGGCACTAGGGGTTAAGTACCACTATTACATGAATCTATAAAGGAAAGGTTGATTTTAACCTACATATATATTCCTGACTTGAAAATGTGATGAAGAAAGTACATTCATCTGTGAAATATAAACTGCCTTGAAAATCCAATGAATAGTTCTTTTTTGACATTTTAAATTTCTTAACAAATGTATACTGAAATAACTAAATAAAACGATTGGTTTTCTGAGTTGTTTTCCACTACACTGGGGTTTGAAAAGCATGAAAACCCAAAGACAGATTTCTAAATGCAAATGCCTCAAACTCAGGTCCATTATTTAAACCCAGACACAGAAGATGACTCAAATTCTCTTTCCGAAATGTCATCTTGAGGGAGCCTGCTCTTGCACCTTTCCATCAGATGGCGATCTCATCACAGTTTATACAGACTGTCACTATTGTGTAACAACCCAGAGCCACTCTGCCAAGATGCTTATGCTTTTTGTGTAACAGTGTCCTTGGTGTACGCTTTTGCCCAATGAATAACATTCTTACACCCCATGTGGTTGGGGCCTATACACCCTGACTGTGTGACCAAGAACAAGATAGCTATAAAAGGGGAAGTAACACTCTACTTTTTAAACAATCATTCACATTATACCTGGATATAAATAGGTATAATAGATTTTTTTTAATTATAGAAACATATCCACTATTTCTAGCAAGATAATGTTTGCTTGCATTGAGGTGATAAGAGAAAGACCTTGCTTCTTACTGCAAGATTAAGTGGGAAGCTGGATTGGTTTTTGGAAGATGAGGCCAAACAGAGCTGAACTGGGTTGTAGTGATGATCACATAGCTATATACATTTATTATTAACCTATATTTATAATAGATAAATTATATGGTATATAAATTCTGTATCAGTTAAGCTGTAAAAAGTTGAGGGGGGCAGTGTTCAATTAGAAGAAAATTGCTGAGAGGTTTCCCTAAGAAAACGAAGTGAGATCACTGGAGTAGCGTTATCATAGAGCCATCTAAGAAGCCTGGTGCCTGCAAGATTAGGAATAGACAGTAAAAGCAGAGGTGAGAAAATCCTGATCTTCTTACTCTAATGTGCACACTCTCTGGGACACCGCCTGCTCAGATGACTCACTTTCCTTCTCTGGAACTACTGCAGAGTCATGGGTGTGGGGCAGGTGTTCAAATCACCCCAGAAGGAACTGACACTTTGATGTTCTTGGCTCCAAGCATTAGTGACCTGGGGTAGGGAGGTCAGTAGGCTTTTAATACAAAAAAGGAAGGCAGAACCATAGTGGGGCAGACAGAGGAAGTACTGCACTAAGATGTTTGCAGAACCCCAGGATATTCCATCTAAAGGCAAAGAGACTTGTCTGGGGTACGTAAACAACCTCAGGGTCACTGAGAGCAATCTTAAACACCAACAGAAGCAGAATTCTAAAGGTTCTCCTGAACCAGCAGAAATCATCTGTGGCATGTGAACGAATAGGGTTGTTCCCAAAATTCGCCTTGCCTGACTCGCCTTTTCTCTAGGGGCTATGTCTTGTTCTCAGGCAGGCACTCAGTGTCACCTTCTCACACTGAGCAGGAGGAACGGACGTTTGCAGGAAGAATTTTGTGTTGTGGAGGAGGCGTTCCTACCAAGAACAATTCTGCATAGGAGTATGAACACCTCTGGCAAAGGAGGTTAATTTATTTTGATGTATTAAGACTGGTTATAAAACATTGATGCAGGTATAATCAGATAGGACAAGATGTTCTCAGTGGAGCCTCCATAAAAAATCTCAAGTAAAATTAATCTATCCTATAATGACTGATGTGAGGCAGGAGAAAAAAAATATATTCTTTGCAATGGCATAAAATAGTCATGAATTTGAATTTGCATATGGAAAAGCAATTTCATAGTAACCAAAGTAATGAGACTGTTCTCCCTTTATGAAAGGTAGCATTTTGTTGGAGAAGAGACTTAGCATAAAACAAACAGGCATGATTCAGGACCTCCATCCTGACTGTATCCCTGGTCCTGTGTGCCCTTAAAAACCCCATACATTTTGGTGGAAATCTCAGAGCACTACTCTCAGCCTCTGTATTTCACAGATAAGACCAAGGTCCAGAGGTCTGCAAATGGCTTTCCCCAGTACCTGATGAGTGATCTGAGCAACAGAGACAGAACCAGAAGAGGGTCTTTCTAACTCCCCGAAACCCCTAATACAGAAAGTAATGTTCTGTGGAGGGTCCAGGGTCACCCAGAGAAGGTCACTGCCTTCTAAAAGCTTTCCAGCACACCTCAGGGCTTTGTCCTCTGACACATCTAGCAAATCACCTCAGTCAAAAGCATGTTAAACCACTCCATTAGGAAGTCGAGGGCCCCCATTCTCTGAGGCTTTTCTGTTGAATGGCAAGGGAGACTTCAGCAACTTCTTTAAAAAGGGGGGGTGGGTAGCAAGGGAAAGAAAGCTAAACTCAACACCTATTGTTTCTCTTTCCACAGGATCATGTGTTTTTACTGCCAGTATTGAGAAATTCATGGAAGTTGTCAGCAGGAAGTAAAAATTTACAGAGAAGGGTGTATGTGTTTGCCGCTTCCACACATTAATGGCATGATTTTTTTTTTTAACGCAAAAAGAAAAAGGAAAAAAAACCACCCACATTTTAATTTAGCATGAGCCAATTTACAGAGCATGGAAATTCACTTTCATTCCCAGGATTGGCACGCATGCAATTAGCAATGCAGTGTATATACAAGAAGCCACGCTGTTAACAGTTTATCTCAAGTAATTTGGTGTCATTTATAAAAGGAAGAAATTTCTGCCGCCAGAAGGGACAGAAGGAGAAGGAGATGGAACGATCAAATCACGGAGAAACACTAAAATTACTAAATCCACAACAGCTCGCCTTATTTTTCTTGGACCCAAACTGTCAGGGTATAAACACTATTTGTTTCTTTTTTAAAACATCTATAGTTTTGCTGTAAATAATAACACTGTATAAATTCTAACAGAAAAATAGAATAAATGTTGATAAGGCACTGCCTCTTAGAACACAAACAGAATATTGCAAATGCATTTAACATAATAGGGGTCTCAAGTGACTTCACCCTAGAAGAGGGAGGAGGGTTAATGGGTGGGGGGATCTTCACTGATTCTTGTACATTAGCAATTATAATGTTTGTATATGCAAAACTGCTAGCTTGATTTAAAAAAAAAAAACAACAAATCTTTAAAATCTGCTGCAAATTTAAATAATTCCCCAAATGAGGAATTCTGTAGTTCTGTGAAAAAAAATTTTTCTTCAGAATACTAATATTTTGATGCATGTGTATCACCTTATTTTGATTAAATCTTTTCCAATTTTGCAAACACTACAGTATACTGCAACACAGAAGATTTTATCTGTAAACACAAAGCCCTTCATCTAATATTTGTTGCTCTTGCCAATTTTTCAATGAAATGATCTAAAAATGAAAAAAAAAAAAAAACCTATACAGTAGTTGCTTTAGGGGGAGGGGGGTGCTCTTAGTGCTTAAAAGGGTAATGCTTGCCGCTTTAGAGGTGGATGGTGCTCAAAAGAGGCCCCCGTCAGGGGTGTTTTAAATGGACTGAACAGAATTCTTAGCTAGTAGAATGGCAGCACGCTGTAAAATTACTCCTGTTTCGTGTACTGGCTATAAGATGTAGACACCTTTCAGTAAGCCAATCACTCGTAACCATTCTCGCCATGTCATACTAGGTTAATAAGGCTGCTGTGTTTTAAAGGGCATTTTTATTTGGGTTTTGGTGAAATCCTTTAATTTGTTGATTATATTCATATAAAATCAGCATTCATTGACACATAGCTCTAATGACATATGTATGAAAAACCATACACTGGATGACCTAGTCGATTATTTAAAGCAAAAATAAATTGTGTTAAACTCTTCACCTATCTGTGCTCTAAAGTGTCCTTGTGTTCTCTGACAAAAGGTAAACTACCTTAACTCCTTGTCACGCGGCCACAGTTGTCCTCTTCACCAGCTTCCCTTGTGCTTCTGGCTCTGATCACTGAAGAGACAGTCCCCAGGGTTCAGTCGTGTCCTGCCAACTCCCAACTTAACACAAGTTCTGTGCATTTCACGGAGAAGCCAAAAATTAGACGCCTGACAAGCAATCTTTGCCCACATCTGGTTTGAGCTGCCCCCGAAATGCGGAGAATTAACAGCTGTTAACAGCTGACAGGTCCAGAAGTTGTAAAAGAGCACCTCCAGGAACCATCCCTACACCATAGGCTTGTAGCCCGTAAAGCAATTGTTTTAAAGTTGACATCCACTGTCAGTACTTGTAAGCTGGGCGATTTCACCCAAATTTCTAACTTCTCTGGAAAAGCATGATTTGTAACCACAGGCCTCATTGCAGCAAGCTGCTGCCCCTGCCCTCTCCAGCCAGGCCTGTGGTCTCCAGGAACCACAGTCCCAGCCCTGCTTCTTAGGCCACGAGCCCTGACTGGCCTCATAGGAGCTGGAGTCTGTGATCAGATGCTGCATGACAAGCTCAACAAGGGCAGAGACCATGGCTGCTTTAATTCTTATCCCAGTCCAGAGCCTGGCATACAGTAGTGGTGGTAGCAGCAACTAGGGTCATCATTGCTAAAACTGGGACACTCACGATATGCCAGATAAGTATGTTGCCTTCATTAACTCAGTGCTCATAACTACTTTATGAGTAGATACTATCTTTGATAGTAATAGTCCCTGTATAAATATTCAGTGGGTGCTTAGAGCCATTCAGCAGTGTCACAGGCTGCCTGTTATTTAGGATTATTGCCAAAGGGGATGTTGTTCCCAATTGGGTTTCAATATAAATGCAGAACACATGTATCGGGAATCACTGTGCATAAAGATTGAGGCCAGACTGCATTCGCACAGTATCCCAAATAAAAAGGTATTTATTTGGCACACTAACCCCTGCACCAAAATCACCTACCATGAGCAAACCAAGACCCCTGAAACTTGCCCCCAAAGCCTATCTTTGTAAAACCAAAGTATCCTAGCTTCCCATTTAAGTGTTATGAATTTCTGACTCACAGTCCTTGACAGATATTTATCCTAAACTAGAAATCCAATGAAGTGTACTTATCTGCGTATTAAATGGCTGTTACATTATGTTTGTATACCTGAAAACTTGACTTTAGAGACATGTGATGGGCTAAACTTCAGGTCAAGCAGAAGTTCATAAATTTACTCAAAAAAAGAAGTATCCAAAGTAGGATAATCAAGATTTTACTTGCATATATATGTGTCTATGTATATATTTATATATGTATGCATGGATTGAATGAGGGCATACGTCATATACAGTCTTCAGCCTGCTGGCTTATAAAAATGTATTTTAGCTTTTCCTTGATTTATATTGCTGTAAAAGAAAAATGAACTGTGACTGATAGATTCCTGATATTTGCTGTGTTTTTCAATTTTATATTCCTACCAAATCCCTGAGTTTCTTAAATTTAAATGTATATTATTGTATTGCCAAGTTATGGCACACTATACTGTGCAGGGTTATTTCACCATTTCTAAGAGGGATCTACTGAACACGTAAGGAGCCAGCCTTCTATTAAGAAATTCTGCCTTGGCATCCTGATGTTCCATCATATTCATTTTGGTATCATCCTAGGGTCCCATCAAGACATGTTTTTTTCCAGGGCAAATAAACAAACAAACAAACAAAAGGTGTTTGCTTGCCTTTATTATTATCATGAGTATCAGGTCATGTTCGGCTGTACGACAGGGATATGTGAGCAGCCCAGAAATAAAACTCACAGGGAAGATAACTCATCCTGTGAGTCTCTGAAGAAGCCAGTGATCTAAATGCTAACCTCCTATCTGGATGACTCTGGGTATTCTTCATTTGTTAAAGAGGCCCTGGCACATTAAAAGGTATGTGGTTTCCAAGTCACATGGCCTTGCTTCTCTCTCATGAATTAATGATCCAACAGTCCAGAAGTAAATATTTCCAGCGTTGGGATTTGAGTTCTTTCAATAACAGAGACAAAATGTTATCTGGCTAACCATGCATAAATACAAAATAAAAAAACAGTGGACTCTGATGAGCATTCTTAGTAACAGGCCCAATAGCTTTCACTTTTTAAACAATTAAAAGCAGACAGTTCAACACAGAGCAAAAAGAAATTCATCATTATAGCTGCCACACTCGATGACTGATAGTTATGAATAGTAGGGACAACTAGATGAAGAAATTTTATTCTTTATTCCTTGGTGCTTCCTGAGTTAAGGAATAAACACCCTGAGGGGTGCATTTGCAAAGGACATCCTCAGACTCCTTGCCGATTCCCAAGGAGTTCCAAAGCACAGTAGAGATGAATATCCTCAGATGGTTCTAAAGGAGTGAGAGGAACCACTAGGCCACAGGAGGTACCCCAGAAGCAAGAACTATTAGACTTTTTCCCAGGACCACTTTGGAACATCTTGCTGACATCCCAGAAAAACAAGTGATCTCCTTACCCAATTTTTCCTGCCATCCTCGACTGTCACCTTTCTCCCAACATCTAACTCAGGCAAGGGTGTAATTCTGACCGCTGGGAAGGAATGATGACTTGGCAGCTTTTCAAGAGTTCCAGCCTGTGAGGCACACCACGAGGTCCTCACACCACACTGCACACAGTCTGAAGGGAGGGGCTTTGTTTTGTTCTCTGCTGTATCCACAGAACCTAGGATCCTGCCTGACACCTCGTAGAGAGGTGCTCAATAAACATGCCTTGAGTATATAAATGAGCCGATCAACAGATGCCAGAAGGCAAAGAATAGTAAATGGGAAGTGTTACTCTGGGAACAACCTCGTGCCCCACTTTCTTTACAGGCACAAGCAACTGGTGAATCAAAGGAAAGAACTGTTGTTGATCCTAACGTGGACTGACTGTGTCACCATCCCGCAGCAGCCCTGTCCAGTTGCATAATCCCCATGTTAGTCACAAACTCTTAAATAACTGGGTTTTAGCTCATAAGCAAACAGCATATCAGTCACACTGCCGAATCAAGCATCTTTCCCATGGCCCTGGGCTATAGTCCCCATGTTCATCACTGACAGGCCACTGGAAACCACTCGAGAGAGTGGAGAACCCATCATGAGCCATCATCTCTATGAAAAAAGTCAGCCGGGTCTCCTCTCTTTAAAACAAAAATGTTTAGAAGTCTGACTCCCTCAAGATTTCCACCCCCATGTTGTTGAGTATTAGGCTTGTAAAAGACCAGAGGCCCAGAAATGACACTCAAGAAAGTTCTGGACCAAATCTAGCCTACAGCAATGTTTTGTTTGGACCACAAAAAGCTTGGGGGGGGGCGTGCGGAAAGCCAAGATCTTTTAAATATCAGGAGCTAGTAGATGAAAAGTGGAGTTGGTCCTCTTTTTAAAATTCCGAAGAGATGGCAGTGCTGTTTCTGAAATGCCTGCGGACAGTAACCCCGCAGAGCAGAAACACCCCTGTCTTTGGACAAGCTTGTGTTTTACTGTTCAGCACAGTCCTTCCTTGCCCTGTGGCTTCTCAGACTCAGTCTACTTATTCAAGAAGGTGAACTGATGCGATCCTGTTTAAATTCTTCCTTCTCTACAGCAAGCCAAACATCTACCTCATTTTCATCCTGCCTCTTTTGGGGCCAATAAGAAGATGGAATCAAGGAATGAGTGACTGGGAAGCGGAAAATGAATCATGAGGCTCTCCAGATCCATCCATCCATCTCATTCAACAACATGTATTTGCCACCTGCCACTTTTCAAGTGCTTTCCTGGGGACAGGATACATCAATTTCCTGCCCACTGCCTTCAGAATGAGGAGGACATAAACAGCTTCTCCATGAAATCTAAATCTAGGGCTCTTAAGGACAGGAAACCCTGGAATGACTTGTGGAAACAAAACTGCTACAGCCTGTCCTCAGCACTATGTGCTGGAGAACAAGGCAAGCCATGAAGGAAGCAGAGGAACCACCCATGCTTCTGAGGGTAGCTCCCATGCTTCCAAAGAACACCTGCTCTTCACAGTGAGGGGAAACCGAAGCCTAACAGAAGTGTCAATTTCATTAGAAAACTTTAAAACATTTCAAAGGCATTTAAACAACTCCACAAGATAATACAAGCTGTCTTGCTTCCAAAGATTCTAGATTTAGGTGAAGACAGTTGAAACTTACAACGCGTGCTCGGTGTTCTTCACCTTCCTTATGTTAAAGTGAAAGTGAAGTGAAGTCGCTCAGTCGTGTCCGACTCTGCAACCCCATGGACTGTAGCCTACCAGGCTCCTCCGTCCATGGTAAGTCCCTCCTAATTCTGACCTCCTCACAAAGCCTCCCCTGCTGATGCCAACTCACCCCGGCAGCTCAGGTGAACTAAATGAGCACCCCACGAGCACCCAGCATTCAAGTCTACATCCTTGGTTGTTCCTCTGAACACCCTGCACTTCAAGAACAAGGACTGTGTTTTCCACAGTCCCAAGGGCAGAGCAGGGTGCAGCTGCACAGGCCTCACTTATTGTTCTTTATAGTTGTCTCACCAGACTCCAGTGATGCTGTGAGATGCACCGATGGCTCAGTCTGGGCACACACACACTCCACCCACTGGAGTCAGCGCCCGAGCACAGTGACGAGCAGAGCTGGAGCTGCCTCACAGCCTGGAGGCACAGCTACCACAGTCGGTGGGCCTTGCAAGGTGGGGCTGAAAGCAAGTAAATAAAGAGTATCTAAGGAAAAGTCTGAGAAACCTTAACCTATTCAAGGCCACGTGGGTAGGCTGTGTACTTTTCTTCATCCTCCCTTTCCTCTTACCTCAATGCCAGTGGCGCTCCGCAGCGTCACTGCTCCCTGGCCTGGTGCTACAGTGAAGATGATGTGGGGCAGAACCTCGGTCGACCCACAGTGGGCATGCAGTGTGAGTCAGAAATAAACCTTTTTAGTCAGCCTCTGAGATTCTTCAGCCATTTGTTACTATAACATTATCCACTATTAATATACAAGTCACATAGAAGATGAAGGGGTGACGGGCACTGGGTAAGCCCAGTCCCCTTCTAAGGGTCTTCCTTGTGGGAGTACAAGCTCAGCTCTGCAAGATACTCAAGGTTTTTTTTTAATGTTGTCAGTTAATTCTATTTTTTACCCAATACTATTATATAGATTGGGCTTCCAAGGTGGCTCAGTGGTAAAGAATCTGCCTGCCAAGCAGAAGACATGGGTTCAATCCCTGGGTCAGGAAGATCCCCTGGAGAAGGGAATGGCAACCCACTCCAGTATTCTTGCCTGGAGAATTCCATGGACAGAGGAGCCTGGCGGGCCACAGTCCATGGGGTCGCAAAACAGTTGGACACAACTGAGCAGCTAAACAACCACAACAGTTACATAGACCAAACAAAACATGCCTGTGGCCCAACGGTCTTCAATCTCAGCCTCTGACTCTTGGCATTTGCAGAATGAACACGTATCTGGATCATGCTCTACGCGTCTACTGAGATGTGATTCTGATCTACACAGTCTGAAGCTGGTGTGCATAAGCAAGTACCTGAATTCCTGAGTCAGCTAATGGATGACTTTTCCAGCCCCACCTCAATAGAGCTGGGTTGTTCTTTAAGGAATATTGCAAATCCTGAAATTCTGATTAACTATCTGAAAGAGTCTCTTGACTTTTTTTTTCTTTAACCTACATTTTACTGGATTTTAGCAAAGAATTATTCTCTGCTTGTCCATCTGGGCCAGATGTGGCTCTGCCCACCTCTATAACCACACCCTCCCATCCTGCCCTACTCTCTCACTACACTCCAGACCGGTGACAAAGCAGAGTCCATGGAGTGGTCTTAGTCTGAGGATTTTTTTGTTGCCTGTTGCAATGAGATACCACAGAAAAAAAAAAAAAAAAACCCGATCCAAATTTTAAATTAACTATGTTAATAAGCATGTTCTTCACTGTAGTTGACTTTTTTTTTTAAAATATAGTAAGTCTTTTCTTGAGAAGGAAATGGTGCACAGGCTTACAATCTGGTGCAAGTTCCTTATCTTGCGGCAGACTGGTGGTCCACATAGCACAGTTCTAACCATACTGGCTTCCTCTCTGTTCCTCAAACAATGCCAAGTTCCTCCTCATCTCATTCCCATTTGTACTTACCCTCTGCCAGGGGAACTGTCATCTCAATCTCCAAATGCCCCCTCCTCAGGCCTTCCCTGCACACCCTCTCCAAAGCAGCCTGACACCCACCCCGCAGTATTCTCTGTCACATCACTTTATTTATTCCCTTCACAGCATTTATCACTAGAATCGTCCATTTTGTTTATTTGTACACTCATTTACTGTTCTCCTTATTCACTGCTATGCCCAAAGCCTTTAGCGCAAGCCTGGTACTATTGTAGGAACTCCGCATTTGTTGAATAAATGAATGAGGCTTGGAAAGAAGCACAGCCCAGTATGGCTTAGGCCACATATCTGTGAATGCCATGAATGCCAAGGAAAAACAGCAGCATCTTCAGTGACTCATTGTCAAACATCAAAAAGATGTCATTTTTCTGGGAGGGCTGACGGGCTTCCACCCCCAGTGCAGACGTGCTGAGAAGTGCTTTAGAGCTCAACTCCCCCTCCACAGCCTCTTGTCAGAGCTTTGTTACTGTCAGGTTCGTCGTGGTATTTTTCCATCTTGTGCCAAGGCCATGTGATGGGAAGGCTGTTAAAGTCATCTGGCATGTGTCACAGCATCAGAGCTTCAGATGACTCTTTGCATCACTCAAACACAGCCCAGCCCCTGCCAAACTGGTGCTCAAAAATGAGCCATCTTTCTGAAACAAAGATCCTGCTGGTGGAACAGTAACAGAATAGAGAGCCTGCTGCTGCTGCTGCTACTGCTGCTGCTGCTGCTGCTAAGTCGCTTCAGTCGTGTCCGACTCTGTGCGACCCCATAGACGGCAGCCCACCAGGCTCCTCCGTCCCTGGGATTTTCCAGGCAAGAACACTGGAGTGGGTTGCCATTTCCTTCTCCAATAGAGAGCCTACATGTCTACATTTATAATGGCTGCCACTCTTTCTACCCTGAGGGGGCCAACCTGTAGCTGGAATCTAAATTCTCCTTTAGCTTCACAAGAGTCAAAAATCCAGTGCTACAGGGCTTGGTACAGGCATTACAGAGTAGTAGGAACTGGGGGAAACTGGACAGCAGGCGCCCCAACCAAAACCACTCTGGTTTGCTAGCTCTAACAAAATATTAAAAGGCAAGAATGCAGGCCCAGAAACTGTAAGCTGGGTCTTCTGACATTTCAAGAGACATTGGAAATCTCTATGAGGGGATTAAGGTGGTGTGTGGATGCAGATGAATATGGATATACATCAAATTCACCTCCAATGCAATTTAATTCACACTATGTCCAAGTCACTATCCTAGGCATCTATATCTAGGTGTGTCCTAGATACAGCTATGCAGCAAAAGGAAGAAGGAGTGAGAGCTGGGATACATGGACTCCAGAATCTTATCAGAAAACCAAGACATGCCTATAAATAGAACATAAGACAATATGGCGAGTGTTATATAATAAATAAGTATATATGAATAAAGCACAACACAGCCCTGACACACGATAAATCCTACATGTGTTGGCTACCATTGCTGATTGTATTACTACATTATCATTACAATCATGATCTCAGGATTACTCCTGAGCCAGTGAACTAGGCCTAGATGAGAGTCTTCACATATTTTAGGTACTTAATAAATTGAATGAATGAATGCTTGGTGAAAGAGCAGCATTTGCGTTGGGATTTGAAAAATAAGAAAGATTTTAATGTTGTGAAGAAAAGAGGCCAAGCAAAATGAACCAAGAAGCTAGAAGGATCAAGGCACCCAGAAGCATGAACAAAGTTTGTTCTGGTCAGAACTTGAGCAGAAGGAGCAGGAGGCAAAGATGGAAAGAGCTACTGACTAAGGAGAACCTGGAATGCTACTCAAGACTCCATGTGGGCCACAGTGGGCACTTGAACTCCAGATAAGGCCTCTCTGCAGCCTTCGAGATTGCATCAACAACTCCTTAGCCAAGAGTGAAACTAGTTTTCCAAACTAGTCCCACATTTTAGGTATTGGAAGCAGAGAACAGCGTTCCACGTGCTTACACGCTTTTACGTAGCTTACATCCTGCTGTACTAGTTATGTGACCTTGGGCATTATACTTAACCTTTATATTTTCCTGGTAGCTCAGACGGGAAAGCGTCTGCCTACAATGCAGGAGACCGGGGTTCGGTCCCTGGGTCGGGAAGATCCTCTGGAGAAGGCAATGGCACCCCACTCCAGGACTCTTGCCTGGAAAATCCCATGGATGGAGGAGCCTGGTAGGCTACAGTCCATAGGGTCACAAAGAGTCAGACACGACTGAGCGACTTCACTTTCACTTTATTTTCGCTTTATATTTCTTCATCAGGAAAGGAGGGGTGATGGTTTTATCAACCACAAATGGTAGAAAGGAGATCATCCACATAAAGCACTTCAAAAAAGTCTCTGGTACAAAGTAAAATGCTCCATAAATGTTACCAACGTGTTATGATTGTGGTGATGTTATTATATATGGAGAGGTAAAACAGAGGAAAATGTCTTATGGTTTGTGAGCAGAGGTGCTGATATGAGACCTATGACACCATCCTTCATGCTCCAGGATGCTACCTGCTGCTTCATGCTCAAATTTGTAATCCAGGCAGCCCCCAGTGCCCACCAAGGTCTCAGGGCTCCAGCAGTCCCCCTCGCTCCCACCTTGCTCAGGACCAATAGGCCTCCATTCCCAGCACAGACACCAAAAGAGAGCATCCTGCTAGAAACCCTGTTCAGTCCTCACCACACAGCCCCACCCTTGTCCAAAGTTAGTCACTAACTCCTTCTCTAAGGAAGGAAGGTTCCCACTTGACACAATAGTCTCCAATCTCATTCTTGTTTCTCCAAATCCACTTCCTCTGCTCCACGAGAAATGAGAAGTGTTTTTTTTGTTGTTGTTGTTCACAGAAGCATAAAATGTGTGGGTATCTGGGGTGAAGAGTGAAGGCTGACTCATGGGAAACTTGTACCCAGACACAATGTTTATAAGCTGGGCCCACAATTGTACCAACAAGTTAAAATAAAAAGATTTTTATTAGTAGATGATTTAACTACCTCTGGATCATCCAAAACAGTGCTAAAGTTCACAGCTTACCAAGTCATAAACGGGAATGAACTCCCTGCAAAAACCAAATCAGATATTCAAATGGAGGGCTGCCCCTTCTGTGTACAGGTTGGGCAGGGGTCCAAACCAGGAGGAACGGATGAGGGATGATGCTACACGAAGGATCCAGGATCACAGTCCAGAGGCAGGGCCACAGGCCTGCGTGATCCCATGAGGACCCTGGGAGGCTCCTGAAAGCAATAACCCAGAAGCCAAGCTGAGTTGGCAACCAAGCAGTCGGGACAGAAAGTGAGTTAGGAAACCAGATTCAGAATTGTTGTCTGCTGCATTGCCTGTTGCCTGAGCCTATTTCTATTACTCTACCTTCAAATGTGGCATCTATCACTCCAGGGGCAACTTAAAGGCACCCTACGCCTCAGACACAAGTCCCTTGCAACATACGAAGAACCTCAACAACACTGGTTGTTTTTAATGGTATTGCTAATGAATGGTGAATGGTGACTGATTCATCAGAAATCATTCAGAGCCTATTGGCTTTTTGCAAATGTCTGCTCTACTATCTTGACCAAGGAAGGAGGCAGTCTTAATTTCAAGGCATTGTTGCTTTTACTTCTTTGCTGCTGTGTAGCCGGTAGGAACTAGGAAGAGCCAAAGGCTCCAAAGACTTAATTTCTCTAGCTTTCCAGGCACTATAAATTTTCCTTGTTTTTTGTCTGTTTTTTTTTTTTAAGTGATAAAATGTAAGTACTAGTTAAAGGGAACTTATCCTACTGTCATAAATTCTCCTGCACAGCAAAGGAAGCCATCAAGAGAAAAAGCAGTCCGAGGAACAGGAGAAAATATTTGCAAACCATATACCTGATAAGTGCTTAATATCCAAAATGCACAAAAAATCGTAATTCAACAGCAAAAAAACAAACAATCCAACTTTTAAATGGGCTAAAGGTTTATATAGACAGTTTTCCAAAGACAATATATAAATGACTGATGAGTACATGAAAATGTGGTCAACATCACTACTTATCAGGGAAATGCAAGTCAAAAACCACAATGGGATATCACCTCAACACCTATCAGAATGGCTAATTAACAAAAAGACGAGAGATAACAAGGGCTGTTGAGGATGTGGAGAAAAGGAAACCTTCATGCACTGTTAGTGGGATGTAAATCGGTACAGCCACTATGGACAACAGTACAGGGGTTCCTCAGAAAATTAAAAATAGAATTACCGAGTGACCCAGCAATTCCACTTCTGGGCAAGTATCTGAAAAACAATGAAAACACTAACTCAAAAAGATATCTGTACCTATGTTCAATGCAGCACTGTTTACAATAGCCAAGATATGGAACTAACCCAAGTGTCCATTGATGGATGAATGGATAAAGAAAATTCACACACTCACAATGGAATATTATTCAACTATAAAAAAGAAAGCAATCCTGCCATTTTGACAACACTGATGGAGCTTGACAGCATTATGCTAAGTGAAATAAGTCAGATGGAGAAAAATAAATACAATATGATTTCAATTATATCTGAAATCTAAAAAATTGGAAAAAACCAAGCTCATAAATACAGAGAATAGAAACCAAGCTCATAAATATAGAGAAGAGACTGGTGGTTGGCAGAGGTCAAGTGGGGGCTGGGGGAACACAGGTGAAATCCGTCAAAAAGTACAAATTTCCAGTTATAAAATAAGTCCAGGGGATATAGAATACATGATGGAGACTATAGGAACCACTGCTACTGCTGCTAAGTCGCGTCAGTTGTGTCTGACTCTGTGCGACCCACAGACAGCAACCCACCAGGCTCCCCCGTCCCTGGGACTCTCCAGGCAAGAACACTGGAGTGGGTTGCCATTTCCTTCTCCAATACATGAAAGTGAAAAGTCAAAGCGAAGTGGCTCAGTCGTGTCCGACTCTTAGCAACCTCATGGACTGTAGCCTACCAGGCTTCTCTGTCCATGGGATTTTCCAGGCAAGAGTACTGGAGTGGGGTGCCATTGCCTTCTCTGACAGTAACCACTACTGTATGTATATTTGAAAGTTGCTACAAGAATAGATCTTAAAAAGTTCTTCTCACAAGAAAAAAAAAATTGTACCTATGTATGGTGATGGATGGGCTTCCTAGGTGGCATTAGTGGTAAAGAACCCGCCTGCTAATGCAGCAGACTTAAGAGATGCAGGTTCGATCTCTGAGCCAGGAAGATCCCCTGGAGGAGGACACAGCAACTCACTCCAGTATTCCTGCCTGGAGAATCCCACAGACAGAGGAACCTGGCAGGCTATAGTCTATAGAGTCAGACACAAATGAAGCAACTTGCCACGCATGCATGGTGATGGATGTCTTCTTGTTGCTGTTGTTGTTTTTGTCTTAGTCGCTAAGTCATGTCCAACTCTTTTTTGTGAGACTTAGCCATGGACTTAGCCCGCAAGGCTCCTCTATCCGTGGAATTTCCCAGGCAAGAATATTAGAGTAGGTTGCCATTTCCTTCTCCAGGGGATCTTCCCAATCCAGGGATCGAACCCACATCTCCTGCTTAGCAGGCAGATTCTTTACCACTGTACCACCTTGGAACCCCAATGGAGGTCTACTAGACTTTTTTTTTCACTTGACGTATGGTGGTGACCACTTTGCAGTAAATACAAATATTAAGTCACTATGCTGTATACCTGAAACTAATATGATCTTTTTTGTCAATCATATCTCAAAAAAGAAAAAAATTCTCCTGAAGACATCAGGCAAGTAGTGGCAGTATGGAAAGGTGAAACGGGCACAGGCTTCTCAGCGTGACAGACCTGGGTTCACATTCTGACTCTCTGTGACCTTGAGCAAATTATCTTTCCATATGTAGAAGGGATACTAACTCCTCCTGGCGAGGGTGTTTGAGGATTTAAGATCATGTATGTGTAAGTCCTTGTCCAATAACGGTAGCTATTATTATTTTATCACAGCAAAATGTTGATCAGTAATTAAAGTTACCAGGGCACTAATAATCTGGTTGAATGCTGTGCAGACATAGTGAGTGAGTCATTGTAAAGGTTCTTTGTGCTGTGGCAGGAACGAGGCAAACTTGGGTAGGAACAAAAGGGAGCAACCAGATTGTGAGTCAAAAACATTCTTTATCCTAAAACGTGTCTCATTATAACTGCTCTGAAAACTATTTGTACTAAACACGTTTCACGTTGTTTATGGAGAAAATGAATTGTTTCAAAAAAGAGAGAGAGGGAGAGATCTTTCCTGTCTTGACAGAATTGAAAACATCTACCTTTGCTTTGTCCCTGCAAAGAGGGAGGAAAGGAGAGAGAGAAATTTGCTTTTGTCTTAGAAAATCCATAATGAGTAAGATACCTTATAATTAAGTACATTTTCTTGACTTCTAAAATGAGTTCTGCAGGCTGGTATTAAATCAGAAGTATGCTTATTGCCCATACTATAGGAGAAAAAAATGATTTTAAGTACATTTGCATCCCTTTATTTGTCTAAAATCCTAAGTATCCTGTTGTCATGGAAATACATTCCCTGGCGATCAAATACTAGGTGTTTGTATTCTATGTAAAGAGATTTCCAGTATTTTTCACACTTGCCAATCCCATACAGAGAAAGCTGATTATTCAGGATTCAGATATAACAGAAGCATCTGGCATGATTAATCCATTAGCTTGAATTGAAATGGAGCTGAAAGGAGGTATTGATAGATACAGAATGACAAGAAGAAGAATTTTTAAAAGAAAGAATAAAATAGTGAGGAGGAGTTAGGCAAGATACTTCTTGCCTAGTGATGCAAGATACTTGCATCACAAGACTGCATATTCCTCTGTACTTTTCTATGCTGATAAGGAGAGGTTACCAGTCAAGGTTCTTGGTTGAAAACAAAAGAAATCCACCTTGCTAACCTGAGTAAGAAGGAGTTAACTGAAAGAATGTCAAACAGCTCACGGAATTCAGGGAAAGGTTGGAGGTTTGGAAAATAAGCATAAATCAAGGGAAGCTGGGAGGCTGGAACAAGAGAAGCCTGGTTAGGGAGACCCTGCAACTTGTCAGGGACACTCAAAGCCACCACTGATAGCAGTGGCATGACTGTCCTTGCTTCTTTGTGACACTCACTCCAGACACAAAGTCCTGGATGGGATGGTCAGATAGGCTGAGCTTAGGAGGTCCTGAAACAGGAGGTAGATGAACCCCGGCCCACCCGCCCCCAGTGTGATCAATTGAAGTTTGTTTCCTGGGGACAGAAACTCCAAAATATCAATAGCAAGACAATTGAGAGAACAAGACAACTGTCTGGAACCTGCACACAAATAAGAGATAAGAGACCACATATTTCTCATTCTCAAAGTCAAGGAGACCTTCCTGACTAGAAAGCTCCTTGGAGGTCAAAATGGAATGATGCTAAGCTACCCATAGGCCTCTTCACTGGAATCTGTCTTGGCTGAGAGATGAGCATGCACACACAGAAGGGTCCTGAGATACAGATACAGACTCAGGAGCAAGCAAGTCAAAATGATTGGCCAGAGAAAACCCAGAAGAAATGCTCCAGATAACTGATTTAAACTACCACAAGGGCACACCTCTGAGTCCCCCCATGTGTCTGTCACATGCACTGTACTCTTTATCCTCCTAATAAACTCTTTGTTTCACGACTTTCCATCTTTGTGAGAATTCTTTTCTGCAAAGCCGAGGGGCCAGGGCCTTGTCACTGACCACTGGTCAGTGGCTAGGATTCGGCCTTCTCATTGCCACAACCTGACCTCAATCTCTAGCCAGGAATCAAAACCCTGCTTCAAGCTGCCGCAGGCCAAGGCCACCAGAGATCAGTCCTAGGGTCCAGGAGTCAGAAGGATATGACTTTTCCAATTTCCACAATTGGCGTTTTCCACCTTCTACCAGGCCCAACAAACAGAAGGAGGCTGGGATATGGGGCAGTGCCCCTAAAACATAAAGGTTCCCCATAGAAAGTGTTCTTTTTGTGTTTAAGTTCATATACTTCTCCCTCAGAGAACGCTTAGAGACACGAACAACTAAAAAGGCAGAGAGTCAACGGATGTGTGGAGAAGAAAAAGACAAAAAACGTCAAGAATTGAGAAGCTATGGAAGAAGATCAGAAAGACCTTAGGAGGTTGGGGCAGAGAGGTGCTAGAAGGAGAAAGAAAAAAAAAATGGTTTCTATTATTTTTTGTTACTCTTTTCCGTCACATTCTTCCTGTGTTTTTCTATCTCCCTCCTCCTATGCAGTTTCATTCATTCTCAGTAGTGTGGAAAGAGGTACAAAAAGCTTCTCCCAATCCACAGGATTTCTATAACTTGTTCTTCAGTTGTCCTGAATTTGCTGAGATTTATATGTTAAGGACTACTAGCATACAATGTCGAAATCTTGACATGTTACTGGCCAAAGTTTTAAAAGAAACATACTCCAAATCTCTCTAAGAAATGATAAGTGATTCAGTTCAAGTGCTGTAATAAGTTGAGCCTTAGCCTGAGTCATTTACAACGAAAATCCATTTTCCAGTCTAAGGTTTTGCCTCTAAGAGGTGAGATGACCACAGGAAACCCACCTAACTTGCATCTCAGTGTTCAGCGCTACGGCAATGGCAAGAGACTGTACACGTGAAAACTGAGGTGCTTCTGGACAACCCTATGGATTCGTTCATCCTTTCACCCATCTATTCATCCATTGAAAAATTACTATGTGATACGCATAGTGAATAAGACACAAAGTTACTACCCTAAAGCTTATATGAAAGAAAAAGCGAAAGTCGCTCAGTCGTGCCTGACTCTTTGAGACCCCATGGACTGTAGCCTGCCAGGCTCCTCTGTCCATGGAATTCTCCAGGCCAGAATACTGGAGTGGGTAGCCTATCCCTTCTCCAGGAGATCTTCCCAACACAGGGATCGAACCCAGGTCTCCCACATTGCAGGTGAATTCTTTATCATCTGAGCTACCAGAGAAGCCCTGAAGCTTATATACTAAAAGTTTATTTAAGGTTTGGAGAGAAACTCAAATACCTTCAGTCAGGAAGGACCAGAAACTGTGAATCAGCCAGTTGCATACCATTGCTGTGTGGCGAAGACTGGCTCAGTGCAGGTCCTGCCCAAAGGCATTTTGTCAGTTTCTTTTTTTTAAAGCATGTATGTAAATAAATAAGATAAAGACACTGAATGATATAAAGTATGTACAGATTAATACAGAATTGAAAGTGATTTGTTCTGCCAAGAGTAGGGTGGTAAGAGTGTTACAGAAAGCTTCCAAGAGAACCTGATGCCTGAAGAGGGTTCTGAAAGACCAATCGGAGATTCCCAGGCAGATAAGTTGGAAGACAAGTATCTCAGGCAAAGTTAATATCATGTGCAAAAGCATGCAGAAGTGAAACAATCAGTGCACTATGGGATCCACAAGCTGTGTAGTGATGGAAATTCAGAGAGAATCAAGGAAAAAATGTGCCAAGAGCCAGGCACTAAGGACAGCGAATGGAGGGCCTCTTCTGACCATCTACGGGCAAGTGGGGAACAATGGAGGCGGTTCAAACAGGGACCTGGGAGGATCTGGAAGCAGTCAGGTGGAGAGACTGAAGAAGCATAAAAAACTGCAAGCAAAGAGAGCTAGCAGAAAAAATGGCAGGGACTTCCCTGGTGGTGCAATGGATAAGAATCCACCTGCGAATGCAGGGGACAAGGATTCAGTCCCTGGTCCGGGAAGATTTCACATGCCATGGAGCAACTAGGCCCCTGCACCACCACTACTGAGCCCGAGCTCTAGAAGTCAGGAGCTACAGCTACTGAAACCCGCATCCCTGGAGCCTGTGCTCCCCAACGAGACAAGACGCTGCAATGTGCACCACCACGAGAGAGCCGCCCCCGCTCGCTACTATAGAAGGTCTGCAGAAAACAAGGAAGATCCAGTGCTAAATACAAACAATTCAAAAAGAAAGGATGGCAGCATCACAGGTGAGCGAGGAGGAGGCCCAACTGAAGGGGCTGTGGAGATAGAGATGCTCGATTGAAGGGCGGCCCAGGAATCAGAGTTGAGAAGTGTTACTAGTTACCTATTATGCTGCTACTGAAGGATCTCTGAGGATCAGGGACTCAGAAAGAGAACGAGGAGGCCATAGCGTTGTACGAGTCCACAGAGGAGACAATTTTAAATGGAAATGGATGTCAATAGCATAAAATGTTATGAAAAGGTCAAGTGAGTTGGGACAGAAACACATTTGTTAAGGTTTGATATTTGTAAGGCTTTTAGACATTTTGGTAAATGCCCCACTCTGCCTGGTAGGTGCAGGAAGGAAGAGGTGAAAAGGCCCATCTGATGGTTCCTGTTTTCTCAACCAAACACTCCTTCTCCCTCCAGTGTCAGCATCTTGATTTTTCTTTGAAAACTAATCTTCCATGTCTCAGAACCTACTTGGCTGGGGATGAACATTCTCTAACCTCTATGAACACATGACCCTAGTCTAGTCAATCAGAGGATTCCATTCCCTTGGCTACAACACTGATTCAGAGATTAGTCCATATCACTAATCAGACCATGGAGACACAATGCTTTGTTATTTGTGTGGGTGTGTGTGTGTGGCCTTGTTTTTACATTTTTGGTTTGGTTTGGTGTTTATTTGATTGTTTTAGAGCACTGAGAAACCTTTCTTCGGAACTTCTAGCCAGGCCTGTGCGATATATGCCTAGAGATGCTGGGGACCAGCAGACGCAGAAGACCTGCCTGGGAACAAGGCCAACAAAGAGGAAAGCAGAGCTGAGAACTAGGGAAAGGGGGAGCAGGGGAGGAGAGAGAGAGAAAGAGGCTAGATTCTAATGTCATTGTCTGATCACTGGAAGCCAACTATACTCATATGCTTTTCAGTAAAATGAGCCACTAGATCGTCTTTATTTTCATTTAAATCATTTAAGTCAGTTTGCTGTCTCTTCTAACCTAAACAGCCCCGTCTGAAACAGCAGTTGGATAAATGTTGGAAGCAAACCAGTTCCAATGCAGCCTTTCCTGGAGCCAGCTCAGATCACAGATCTCCAATTCAGCTTCATCCCCCCACCAATGTCTACTCCATCAGCTCCCAGTTTAGGGGCCTTATCATTCAGCTCCTGCAGGGATCATGGAGGAGAAGTTGTGAGGAAACCTGCAGCATCTCAGCAGCTTCGTCCTGAGTCTGGACCATACAATTACTGATGGAACCCAGCCCCGAAGATGGAGACATAGTACACTTCCTAGAATTCTTACAGCAAGGACTCCTGACTGCTGCTGTTCAGCAGGAACCATTCAGCAGAAAAGCCCAGACCATCCTTTTCTGCCAAATAAGCCGAGGCTGGAAATGCAATTACCATAAGAAAGGGAATTCCATACCCCTGCCACTCTGCATTTGAAGCAGGTATCAGGGCTCTTTTATCATAGTTGTACAAGCCATGCAGAGCTCAACTCCAGGGGCAGTAAACACTGTTCAATCTATTCAACCTTCAGAGTCATATGCAAAGATCCTGGCAGATACTCACTAAAGAGCTAATTGACATTGGCATCCTGGACTCTTGAGTACAGAAAGACTTTGCACCTGTGTCAACTACAGAGCAGGCTGAGAATGAAAGATAGTCATTTGCAACAGCTCGAACAGCAAAAGCCCTTAGCATTTCAGTTTTTCAGAAATGAACTGTGTTGCCTGTGTGAAACCATCTTGGTCCTGGTGAAACCTGGTCCTCTGAAATGAGTGTAGGGCAGGGTTCACGGTCAAGGTTAATGCAACAGTTCAGCTTGGTCTAAGCCCCTATACTACTCTCCTTCCCAAGGGGACAAAGTTAAGCAAACACCCAATAAAACAGCCATTTCTCAAGAAGGCACCTAGATTTTTGGCGATAGTGTTAATGAGCCAGTTTATGTTAACACAAACAAACAAAACAGGTAGGCCTAATTTAAATGTGCAACAGAGTCAGAGTTTGGACTCTTAAGCCCTCCGATTCCATGGTGCTCCTTTCTCTTCAAGATACAGGACACAGTAAAAACAGGTTCACACAGCTTGCTCATATGCAAGTTCAGATAAGAAATACTCAAAATCTTTTCAGGGCCTGATATTGAGTCTACTCTTCAAGGTATGAACACTGTGTCAATGGGGCCTAGACACAGGTTTTTGCTATAATCAACCTCATGTGACAAGTAAAGAGAGATTGTCTCTACCTCCCCAAAGCAGAGGACACTCGGAAGGACCAACTAATCAACCCTAAACCTCAATTAGAATTACACTGGGCTAAGAGTATTATGAGGGTTTCCCCCACCCCACTGAGGAAAACGAAATAGCCATCTTTCTTATGTCTTCTGTAAAGCTGCAAAATTTTAGGAAATAATCTCCCTAAATGTACAACCACCATAGGCAATCAATTTACACTCATAGGTAAACAATCTGATTGGAGTGCTTGTTTTAAACCAGTGAGAAATTCTACTTGTAGCTAATGATCTCCTGACCTTACCTGTATTTTTTCTAAATAACAGAAGCTTTCACCTTGGATGATCTAGCCTTTAGAAGTCTGGACTGTGCATCTCCAAGGAGGCACCGTTCCAAAATGACAACTGCATTTGCACTTGGCACCAGCCCTTGTCTTCCTTCTGTCTCACCTACCATGATGGGCTCTCCCAGGACATCAAATATTCTGCTAGTTTACATTTGTGCAAATCAAATCTTTAGTTCCCTTCAGTTTTTCAAAGGCATAGATTATGGCTAGAAGGTCATAACAAGAACAGCTACCATTTATTAAGTAACCAACATGTGCTTTACAGATAACTATACCTAATCCTAGAATAACCCAGTAAGAAAGGTAGTGTGCACTTAATACAGAACTATTTGGCGTTACAGCTGAGATTTAAACTCACATCTACTTAAGCCCAAAGCTCAGGATCTTAGGACATGGAATTTTAGTCACTAAGTCAGCTCAACTACAGAAAAAGATAGGCATCCTTAGCTTACAGAACACTGGATGTTAAACAACTTGACATCACAAAAAACACAGTTCCCCTGGTGACTGGTTTGGAGATCCTAATTGTGCCAAAGGAATGGTGACCAACAGATTTACTGAGGCAGGAGAGAGATGGGACTCTCCTGTGGACAGAAACTCCACAAGAGCAGGACGATGGAGGAGGCTAGGCCTTGCCCAGACAAGAGATAAAAGACCACATATTCCTCATTCTCAAAGTTAAGGAGAACCCCCTGACTACACATGCACAGAAAGGCTCCTTGGAGGTCAAGAGAGAGAGTTGCATCACTTACTATGAGGTGATGCCCTACCTATAAGCCTCTTCATCAGAATCCACCTTGGCTTAGAGATGCACGTGCACACATGGGAGAACCCTGAGATAAACCAAATACGAACTGACAACCAGGCAAAGCCAGATAACTGGATAAAGGAAACCTGGAAGACATGCTGTGTAACAGTGATTCAAACTATCCTGAGGGTACAGCTCTCTGAGTCCACCCACGTGTCTAACCACACATACTGTACTCTTTTCCCTCCTAATGAACACTTTACTTGTTCTACTACTTTCCCTTTCTGTGGGAATTCTTCTCTGCAAAGCTGAAGGGACAGGGTGGGCCTTGTCACTGACCAATGGTCTAGTGTCTATGATCTGGTGCTCTCACTGCCACGACTTGACCCCAATCTCTGGCCGGGAACCATAGCCCTGCTTCGAGCTGCTGCAGGCCAAGCCCACCCAAGATCATTACAATCATGCACTAAGGGATGAGGTCTCACTGGCTTGCTCACCAAACACTGATAACAATGTTCTTAGCAAGGACAGAGAGGGAGGTGATGGCCTACAACAGATCAACATAGCAATAGCAAAGAACAGATGCCAATCTCCATGATGGAATTTAGAGTCTTGTATATGACAAAAGGCAGTCATGTATATGATAAAAAAATTAAGTTGAAGAATGAAGCACCTAGATGGAAAAATATTTCCTGCCTGGTAACAAGAAGACAAACTTAGCCAGCCATAACTGCTTGCTAATGACAAAGCATCTTCTAGAAACCATACTGATTCTATAAATGTCAACAAAAGTATGCAGAAGATTGACAGGTAGCAAGGAATCCTTCACAGCTTCAGTTCAAACAAGCTAGCAGCGATACACTAAAACAATCTGAATAGTTACAGTTCTTACAAAACTTTTAATATATTGTTAGAAAATAATCAAGATAATCAGGTGAATAGGATAACTGGCATTAGTTCAAATTTAAGTTGGAGAAAAACTAAACTAATGCAGGAATTTCCTGGATTTTAGTTAAAAAAAAATCTGATAGATTTAAGAAAATGAAACAGCTGTGTCTGACTCTGTGTTAAAATATTAAGAATCCAGAAATAAAGTTATAAATGAAGTCAAATTAAAATTGAATCTTATTTTTAAAAATCTTTGGTGGATGGGGATCAAGATGGTAGATGATGGGGAGCTCACCTTTTCCCATAGAAGCATTAAAAACATATCTGCAAGTGGAACAATTCACACAGAACTCCAGCAGAAGATTTAGACTTCCAAAATGGCCAGAAGATCTCCAAGTGGAATTCCCTGGCAATCCAACGGTTAGGACTCGATACTTTCAGTGCCATGGTAGCCCAGGTTCAATCCCCCTTCAGGGAACTAAAAGCCAACAAGCAATGCAGCATGGCCAAAAAATAGAGAAAATCTCCACATAACCAGATGGGACAAGAAGAAGAGAAAGAAAGGAAGTGGAATGGGACCTGCACCCCGGGGAGGGAGTTGTGAAGAAAGGAAGGTTCCCACCCCTGGGAAGTCCCCTCACCAGTAGGGAGATCAGCCTGGACAGAGGGGGCGTTTTGGAGTCTAGGAGGAGAGCAGAGTAACCTGGATTGAAGAAGGCAAAATAAAGAGCAACATGCATAAAAGTTTGGCACCACTGCCCTGCACTCCCCAGCCTGAGATTCTTGTCTGCTATTGTGGGTGAGGGCTGGGTACTCCAGCGCAGGCTTCAGAGGTCAGACCCAGGGAGAGGACCGGGGTTGGCCCTGTGGAGAGAGCCTGAAGAGGGGGAACTATGGCAACTGAGGGTATATTCAAAAGAACCAAGGGCTTGCCAGAGAAGGTGCCGTCACTGCAGCGGCACACGAGGAAAGAGGTGGGACCAACGTAAGAGCTGCTTTCCCTGTGAGCACTCCACCGGGACACTCCTACAGGACCCAGAGGTGGGCACAGGCTGCCGCTACAGGACTTGCGAACAGGCACCAAACACTGCCCCAGCTGTCCTCGGAGCACGCGGAGAGAGGCCTCCCCCAGGAGACCTGCAAGCAGGGGCCGGTGCTGCCCATGCTGTCCTGAGAGTGTGCAACGGCTGCTGTGCCCGCACAGCCCATATCAAGGGGGCAAACAGCCAGCACACACTGAGGAAAGAGAAAGCATCCAGACTGAAAGCAGGCACTTAGTTCTGGACAAGACGGTGAAGCAGAAGGACTTAAGCACACCTCGTCTCACAAAAACAGCAAAATCTCAACTGCTGAACAGCCATTGACAAAAAAGACTAGAACTTACCAAAAACAAGATATTCTACGCTCAAGTCAAAGAAGTGGCAACAAGATGACAGGATGGACGTTTTTGTCACATCATCAACTCGCATACCCACCAAGTGGGTGACCCACAAACTGGAAAATAATTACATCACAGAGGTTCTCCAATAAAAGTGAAAGTTTTGAGCCCCAATTCAGGCTTCCCAGCCTGAGAATCGGCTTCAGGAGGAGGAACCCCCAAAACATTTTGCTTTGGAGGCCAGTGGACCAGGAATGCAGAAGCTCCACAGGACTGTGAAACAGAAACACTTTTCTTGGAGGGACTATACAAGGTTTCATGTACATGGAATCCCAGTACAAAGCAGTAACTCCATATGAGCTTGGGCTGGGACTAGCAACAAGTCTTGGAGGGTTTCCTAGGGAGGCGAGGGTCAGCTGTGGCTCACTGTGGAGACAAGAATACTGATAGCAGAGGCCCTAGAGTGTATTAATCTGCAGGAGCACTCCCAGAGTTTGCCATTTCACACCAAGACCTGGTCCTACCCAACAACATGTAGACTCCGATGTTGGAATGCCTCGGGGCAAACAACAAGCAGGAGAGTAGCACAAGGCTACTCCTCAGCAGACAGGCTGCTTAAAGTCATAATGAGCTCACTGCCGCTGCTGCTGCTGCTGCTAAGTCGCTTCAGTCGTGTCCGACTCTGTGTGACCCCACAGACGGCAGCCCACTAGGCTCCTCTGTCCCTGGGATTCTCCAGGCAAGAACACTGGAGTGGGTTGCCATTTCCTTCTCCAATGCATGAAAGTGAAAAGTGAAAGTGAAGTCGCTCAGTCATGCCCGACTCTTAGCGACTCCATGGACTGGAGCCTACCGGGCTCCTCCGTCCATAGGATTTTCCAGGCAAGAGTACTGCAGTGGCACAGCCACCTCTAAAAACAAACCTTGGCACAGCTTTACCCACCAGAGGGACAATACACAGCTCCACCCACCAGCTGACAAGCACAGTCTCTCCCATCAGGAAGCCTGCACAAGCCCCAGGACCAAACACACCCACTAGGGAGCAGACACGCGGCAGGAGGAGCTACAGCCCTACAGCCAGGAAAAAGGCGACCACAAACACAGCAAGTTAGACAAAATGAGATGGCACAGAAATACATACCAGACAAAGGAATGAAGTTTAAAAAAAAATCACAACAACCAAATGAGGATAGGCAACCTTCCCTGAAAAAGAATTTAGAGAAGTTATAATAAATATGATCCAAGATCTCCGAAAAAGAATAGGGCACAGATAGAAAAGATACAAAAGATGTTTGAAAAAGAGGATTTCAAGATAAAGCAGAGATGAACAATACAGTAACTGAAATGAAAACACGCTGGGACTTCCCTGTTGGTCCAGCTGGTTCAGAATCCACCTCCTAATGCAGAGGACACGGGTTCAATCCCTGGTCTGGGAATATTCCACATGCTTCAGGGCAACGAAGCCTGTGTGCTCTAACTACTGAGCCCACACTCTGGGGCAAGCAAGCCACAACTACTGAGCCTGTGTGCCCTGGAGCCCACGCTCTGCAGCTAGAGGAGCCCCTGCAATGAGAAGCCTGTGAACTGCAACCAGAGAGCAGCCCTGGCTTGCTGCAACTAGAGAAAGCCCACACACAGCAGCAAAAACCCAGTTCAGCCAAAAATGATAAATAAATAAAATTTTAAAAACACATACACTAGAAGGAATCGATAGGAGAATAAGTGAGGCAGAAGGACGAATAAGGGAGCTGGTAGACAGAATGGTAGAAATGACAACCTTGGAACAGAAGGAAGAAAGAGAAATGAAAAGAAATGAGGACAATCTAAGAGATCACTGGGACAACATTGAGTGCACCAACATTTACATTATAAACATCCCAGAAGGAAGAGAGGGAGAGAAAGGGCCCAAGAAAATATTTAAAGAGATTATAGGTGAAAATTTCCCTAACGTGAGAAAGAAAACATTCACTAAAGTCAAGGAAGCACAGAGTTCCATCCAAGATAAACTCGAGGAGGAATAATTCAAGACACATATTAATCAAGTTGACAAAAATTAAAGACAAAAAATATTAAAAGCAACAAGGGAAAACAGCAAATAACATACGAAAGAATCCTCATGAAGTTATCAGCTGACTTTTCAGCAGAAACTCTGCAGCCAGAAGGCAGTGATACAATACATTCAAACTGATGAAAGGGAAAACCTATAAGGAAGAATACCCAGAAAATTTCTCATTCAGAATCAACAAAGAAACCAAAAACTTTATAGATACGCAAAAGCTCAGAGAATTCAGTATCACCAAACCATATTTACAACAAATCCTAAAGGAACTTCTCTGGGTTGAAAAGGCCACAACTAAACTCAAGAAAATTATGAATGGGAAAGCTCACAAATAAAAGCATACATAAAGCAAAGATAGAAAATCATCCACAAAGAAACATGATATCGACACCAACGGTCATGAGAAGAGGAAAGGACAAATGCAGAATACTGGAAATGCATTAGAAATGAAGAGAACAACAACTTAAAATTATCTAGTACATATATAGATTGCTATATCAAAACCTCATGGTAAATGCAAACCAAAAATCTACAATAGATACACACACACACACACACACACACACACACACAGAATAAGGAATCAAAACCCAACAATCGAGTTAATCATTAAATCACAAGAGAACAAAAAAGGGGCAAAAAGGACCTTAAAAAATCCAAAACAATTAACAAAATGGCAATAAGAACACATATATCAATAATTACTTAAATGTAAACAAATTAAATGCTCCAATCAAAAGACACAGACTGGCTAAGTGGAAACAAAAACAAGACCCATATATATGCTGTCTTCAAGAGGCCCCAGAGAAGACAATGGCACCCACTCCAGTACTCTTGCCTGGAAAATTCCATGGACGGAGAAGCCTGGTGGGCTGCAGTCCATGGGGTCGCTAAGAGTCGGACACTACTTAAGCAACTTAGCAGTAGCAGTAGCAAGAGACCCACTTCAGATCTGGGAACATATACAAAAACATAAAGGGAAAAAAGAAGATATTCCACAGATGGAAATGAAAAGAAAGTTGGAGTGACAGTGCTCATATCAGACAAGATAGACTTTAAAATAAAGACTGTTATAAGAGTCAAAGAAGGGCACTATATAATGATCAAGGAATCAATCCAAGAGGAAGACAGAACAAGTGTAAATATGCATGCACCCAAAAGAGGAGGACCTCAACATACAAGGGAAATATTAACAGGCATACAAGGAGAAATCAACAGTGACACAATAATAATAGGGAATGTTAATAGCCCAATGTCATCAATGGACAGATCATCCAGACAGAAAACAGAAACACAGGCCTTAAATGACACTTAGACTGGAAAGACTTAACTGATATTTATAGAACATTCAATCCAAAAGCAGTAGAATACACTTTTTTATCAAGTGCACAGGGAAGATTCTCTAGGATAAATCAAATCTTGAGCTACAAATGGAGCCTTGGTAAATTTAAGAAAACTGAAATCATATCAAGCATCCTTTCAGACCATAAGGCTAGGAGATGAGAATTACAATTCAATTATGGGGGGGGGGAATGAAAAAACACAAATGTGTAGAAGATAAATAATATCTTACTAGACAACCAATGGATCACTGAAGAAATCAAAGAGGAAATAAAAAAAAATACCTACAGATAAATGACAACAAAACATGAGAATCCAAAATCTATGCGATGTAGCAAAAGCAATTCTAAAAGGGAAGTTTATAGCAATACAATCTTACCTTCGGAAATAAAACAGATCTCAAACAAATAACCTAATCATACACCTAAAGCAACTAATGAAACAAGAACAAATAAAAACCAACATTAGTAGGAGGAAAGAAATCAAAGATCGGAGCAGAAACTAGTGGAAGAGACAAAGAAAACCATAGAAAAGTTCAATAAAACTAAAAACTGGTTCTTTGAAAAGATAGATAAAATTGAGAAACCTTTAACCAGACTCCTCAAAAAAGAAAAGGAGAGGGCTCAAATCAATAAAATTAGAAAGGAAAGAGAGGAGGTTCCAGGTGGACACCACAGAAATCCAACGAATCATAAGAAACTTCTACAAGCAACTATACACCAATGAAATAGGCAATCTAAAAGAAAAGGACAAATTCTTAGAAAGGTACAGCCATCCAAGACTGAATCAGGAAGAAACATGAAAATATGAACAGACCAGTCACAAGTACTGCAATTGAAACTGTAACTTAAAAATTTCCAATAGGGATTATTACCCTGGTGATCCAGTGGTTAGGAATCCACCTGCCAGTGCAGGGAACTGGTTAGATCCCTGGTCCAGGGAGATCCCACAGGCCACAGGGCAACTAAGCCCCTTATGCCACAACCACTGAGCCTGCACTCTAGAGCCCATAAGCCACACTACTGGCCCTCAAGCCTAGAGCCTGTGTTCTGCAGTAACAGAAGCCACCACAATGAGAGGCCCACATACCACAGTGAATAGCCCTTGCTCGCTGCAACTACAGAAAGCCTGCAGGCAGCAGCAAAGACCCAGCACAGTCAAAAATAAATGAAATAAAGTAAAATTTTAAAAAACAAAATAAAAACTTCCAAAAAAAAAAAAGAAGTCCAGGACCAGAAGGCTTCACAAGCTAATTCTACCAAACATTTAGAGAAGAGTTAACACTTACCCTTTTGAAACTCTTCTAAAAATGGGAGAGGAAGGAACACTCCCAGGCTCAATTCTATATGCCATGATGACCATGATGCCAAAACCAGGCAAAAATACCACAGAAAAAAAGAAAACTACAGGCCAGTATCACTGACAGACAAAAAATCCCCAACAAAATACTAATAAAACAAATCCAAATACATTAAAAGAATCATATGGCATGATCAAGTGGGATTTATCCCAGGGATGCAAGGATTTTTCAATATCTGCACATCAATCATATTAACACACATTCATAAACTGAAAAATAAAAAAAATATATGATCATCTCAATAGATGCAGAAAAAGCTTTTGACACATATTTCAACACATATTTATGATAAAATATCTCCAGGAATCGGGCACAGAGGGAATTTACCCTCGACATAATAAAATCCATACATGACAAACTCAAAGCTAACATTCTCAATGGTAAAAAGCTGAAAGCATTCCTGAGAAGATCAAGAAAAAGACAAGGATGTCCATTGTCACCACTTTTATTCTACAGTTCTGAAGTCCTAGCCGTGGCCATCAGAGAAGAAAAAGAAAAGGAATCCAAACTGGAAAAGAAGAAGTAAAATAGTCAGTGTTTGCAGATAATATTGATACTATACATAGAAAATTCTATAGATGCTACCACAAAACTACTAGGTCTCGTTAATGAATTCAGCAAACCTGTATGCAGGTCAAAAAGCAACAGTTAGAATAGGACATGAAACAATGGAACGGTTCAAAATTGGGAAAGGGGTACATCAAGGCTGTATATTTTCACCCTGCTTATTTAACTTCTAGGCAGAGTACATCATGAGAAATGCCCAGCTGGATGAAGCACAAGCTGGAATCAAGATTGCCGGGAGAAATATCAATAGCCTCAGATATGCAGATGACACCACCCTTATGGCAGAAAGCGAAGGGGAACTAAAGAGCTTCTTGATGAAGGTGAAAGAGGAGAGTGAAAAAGCTGGCTTAAAACTCAACATTCAAAAAATGAAGATCAAGAAAAAAAAAAAAAGATCACGGCACCCAGTCCTATCACTTTATGGCAAATAGATGGGGAAAAAATGAAAACATTGACAGACTTTATTTTCTTGGGCTCCAAAGTCAATGCAGATGGCAACTGCAGCTGTGAAATTAAAAGACGCTTGCTCCTTGGAAGAAAAGCTACGACAAACCTAGACAACGTATTGAAAAGCAGAGACATCACTTTGCGGACAGAGGCCCACATAGTCAAAGCTATGGTTTTTCCAGTAGTCATGTATGCATGCGAGAGTTGGACCATAAAGAAGGCTGAGCATTGAAGAATTGATGCTCTTGAACTGTGGTGTTGGAGAAGACTCTTGAGAGTTCCTTGGACTGTAAGATCAAACCAGTCAATCCTATAGGAGATCAACCCTAAACATTCATTAGAAGGACTGATACTGAAGCTGAAGTTCCAATACTTTGGCCGCCTGATGCAAAGAGCCAACTCATTAGAAAAGACCCTGATGCTGGGAAAGATAGAAGGCAGGAGGAGACGGGGATGGCAGAGGATGAGATGGTTGGATGGCATCATCAACTGGACAGACATGAGTTTGGGCAAGCTCCAGGAGATGGTGAAGGACCGAGAAGCCTGGTGTGCTGCAGTCCATGCAAAGAGCTGGACGTGACTTAGCGACTGAACAACAACAACACAGGAGGCAAAAGACTCGTACTCAGAAAACTGTAAGAGGCTGTTGAAAGACATCAAAGATGACAAACGAAGAAATACACTACATTCTTGGTAGAGTATGGGTTGGAAGAGTCAATATTGTCAAAATGACTAAATTACCCAAAGCAATCTACAGATTCAATATAATCTCTATCAAATTATCAATAACATTTTTCACAGAATTAGAAAAAAATGATGATTTCCATGGAAACATAAAAGACCCCAAATAGCAAAAGCAATCCTGAGAAAGAAAAAGGGAGCTGGAGGAATCAGGCTCCCTGACTTCACATTATACTACAAAGCTATAATTATCAGAACAGTATGGTACTTACACAAAAACAGAAATATAGGTCAATGGAACAAGATAGAAAGCCCAGAGATAAACCTGAACCCGTGCATCTATGGCACTTAATCTATAACAAAGAAGGCAAGAATATACAATGGAGAAAAGAGAGTCTCTTCAATAAGTAGCACATGGAAAATTAGACACCTGCATGCAAACAAATAAAATTAAAACATTCTTGAACAGCACGTATAAAAATAAATTCAAAATTCATCATATAAAGCTCTTAGAGAAACATAGGAAAATCACTCTTTGACAAATATTGCAGCAATATCTTTTTGGATCCATCTCCCAGAGTAATACAAATAAAAACAATAATAAACAAATGAGAACCTGATTAAAATTAAAAGCATCTGCACAACAAAGGAAACCATAAAATCAAAAGGCAATCCACAGAATGAGAGAAAATATTCCCAAACACAGTCATCAACAAATGTACAAACAACACAAGCAATTCAGTATCAATAAAACAAAGAACCAATTAAAAAATGGGCAGAAGGGTATTTCTTTGTGGTCCAGTGGTTAAGACTGCATGCTTTCACTGGAGAGGGCAGGGGTTTGATCCCTGTTTGAAGAACTAAGATCCCGTATGCTAAAAAAGCATGGCCAAAAAAGTAAAATAAAGAATATAATAAATGTTCTTTAAAAAATTTTTAAATGGACAAAAGATCTAAATAGACATTTCCCCAAAGAAGACACACAAATGGCCAAAATGAACATGAAAAGATGCTCAATATCACCAATGATCAGAAAAATGCAAGTCAAAACTACAGTGATATATCACCTCACACCAGTTAGAATGGCCATCATCAAAAAGTTTACAAACAAGTAACACTACAGAGGGTGTAGAGAAAAGGGAACGCCTCCTACACTGCTGGCAGGAATGTAAACTGGTACAGCCACTGTGGTGACCAGTAAGGAGGTTTCTTAAAAAAATAGAACTACCATATGATCTAGCAATCCCACGTCTATGCCTATATCCAGAGGAAATCATAATTCCGAAAGATATATGCACACCGATATTCACCGCAGCACTATTTACTGTAGCCAAGACACAGAAGCGCCCTACATGCCCACTGACAGAGGAGTGAACAAAGAAGATGGGGCACACGTATTCAGTGGGCTATTACTAAGCTGTAAAAAGTGAAATAATGCCATTCGCAGCAACAGGGATGGACACAGAGACTATTATCCTAAGTGAGGTAAGTCAGACAGAGAACGACAAATACACGATATCGCTCATAGGTGGAATCTAATTTTTAAAAAAACGATACAAATGAACTTATTTACAAAACAGAGACAAAATTTGCTTATGGTTTAACAAAGCAGAAATGTAGTGTGGGAAGGAGTAAATCAGGAATTTGCAATTAACATACACACACTACTCTATATGTGATAGATAAGCAACAAGGATCTGGTGTGTAGCACTGGGAACTGTATTCAATATTCTGTGATAAATAATATGAGAAAGAATCTGAAAAAGATTGAATATATGTATAACTGAATCATTTAGCTGTATACATGAGACTACTACAACATTGTAAATCAACCACACTGCAATAAAATTTATATAAAATATAAATAAATACTACTATTAATCATTTTACTGTAATCAAATATAACTGTTCAAATTAAATGGTGATTTTGCTTTTTCCACTGACTTAAAAAATAAAAATACAGTTTTTATTACTATTTTCAACATTTTATCTTGAGAATGCTTCTGAAAATAATTATAATAGTTATGCAGTTTTCATCAAATAAATAAATCATAGCTTACTGAAAAAAAATGTAATAAAATAAAAACTTCAGTTGATTTTACAATCACCCAAAAGACAAGGTCACAGTGAAGTATTGAATTTTCTATTTCAAAATAAAAATAAATTATAATATCATCAAACATATGCTTTTGAAAACCACAGAGAAACCATAATCTAAAAAGCGAGATTCACAGAACTGGAAAGAGTTGAAGAGTTAGGTGGTCAGGGGTTCATAAGCACTCTGAAGTCTTTTTTGTGTGTGTTTATGCATAAATGCAGTTGGTGGAAGGAGAGGAAAGGGGGTTTATAACATTAGGTTCTCAAAGGAGAATGTGATCCAAACAAGGGTTAAGATTAACTGTAGTGAAGCATGATAAAAAATTTTAAACCCTGTCAATTATTGGAAGCTCTGACTATATTTGATTGGATTCCAAAACAAGCACTAACAAAAATTTAGGTACAGAAGCTCTCAGCTACAACACTCAGCAGAAAGGATCTTTCTGGAGCAATAGAAGAGCTGACTCTGTCTGTGGCTCTTGGTAACATCAGAGAGCCAACAGTCCACAGGTTATTGTTCCTCTCTATCCCCCAACAAAGGACTAAGTCCAAACTGTGTAAGGGATTTGCTTTGTTTTTCTGACTACAGGACCATAGCCGTGCACAGCAGCTGGAGTCAGTCCAAGCAGCATGCTGGAAGGGGATGAGCTGTGTGCTTCATTTTTATGGACCAAATGGCTTCTCAATAATTTGTCATCTGTATGATGGAGAAAAGTACCAATAAAATGTGACTGTAAATCTCCACCTTCTTCCAGGATCAAGGAAACAACTAAAGAAAGAGAAAATGGAAATGACAACACAGTTTTGTGAGCTAAAAGCATTTGTTTTTCAAAATCAACTGCTGCCCGCATTTCTTGAACCAAATGTCCTTGAAGATGCCTAATTTGAAAAGCAGAGGAAATCAGATTTGGGGGTGGGAGAGAGAGAGAAGAAATGAACATATCTGGGAAGTCTATTCGGTGAGATCTTCCTGAAGTACAGTCTTTGATATGAGTTTCCTGTGAAATATTTTATCTGCTATATTCTGTTAACATGCAGAACTACATCACTGTAATATCATCCCAAGAAGAGTTCTCACAGATAAAGAAAAGAAATCATGCACATGAGGAGGAATAGGAGGGAGCTCATAATACTAAGGATTACAAGAAATAAAACTCAAATAAAAAACAGTTTTAAAAAAAAAAACTTAGACTTCCTAGGTGGCTCAGTGGTAAAGAATCTGTCTGTGAAATAGGAGACACAGATTCAATTCCTGGGTTGGGAAGATCCTCTGGAGAAGGAAATGGCAACCCACTCTTGTATTCTTTCCTGGAGAATCCCATGGACAGAGGACCCTGGTGGGCTACACTCCTTGGGGTCACCAAAGAGTCAGACATGACTTAGCAACTAAACAACCGCAGCAAAACCTATCACTGAATGGATTTTACCACAGTCTACTTCTGAGTTTGCTCTCATTTATGGCATTTTGCCCGTAAGAAGATATTTCTATTACTTTTTTCCCCTTTTCAGCAAAACTTTGTGCCACTAGGTTCTCTGAGATGCATCCTCAGCAGTTTTAAAAGGTGAGCACAGCTTTGGCCTCTGAGCAGGCTCCATACTGCTCCCTGCAAATACAGGAACCCATAAGAATACCAGCCTGCAATGGACAACCATTTCTATCTTGCCAATGTCCCAACCAAGGTTAATGCACACAGGAGGCTATTAATATTCATAGAACAGCCACAAAAGCTACTATTTATATAGGGTTTACTGTGGTGCCAGGCACTACTGTAAGCATATTAACTCTCAAAAACCCTACATGCTGCTGCTGCTAAGTCGCTTCAGTCGTGTCCGACTCTGTGCGACCCCATAGATGGCAGCCCACCAGGCTCCCCCATCCCTGGAATTCTCCAGCCAAGAACACTGGAGTGGGTTGCCATTTCCTTCTCCAACGCACAAAAGTGAAAAGTGAAAGTGAAGTCACTGAGTCCAACTCTCAGCGACCCCATGGACTGCAGCCTACCAGGCTCCTCCTTCCATAGGATTTTCCAGGCAAGAGTACTGGAGTGGGGTGCCATTGCCTTCTCCAAAAACCCTATATAGCAGGTACTATTTACTACCCCATTTTACAGATGAAGCAAGTGAGACACAAAAAGTTTTAGTAACCTGACTAAGGCCATGCAGTTAGTAAGCAGTGTAATTATGACTGAATTCTAATAGCAATGCGATGGGGTGCAAAGAATATTCCCTACTTTTTGGACAAGGAATATAAGTCTCAAAGAAGTCAAGTGACTACCCAAATTTACACAACTTTAAACAGCAAAGTTCAGAGTCAAACACAGGCCAGTCAGTGCTATTTCCCCTTCTTTTGCAGGTCAACAACACAACTTTAGTAGCATTTAAATCCTTTACCAAACTTATTGCTTTGGTTCTTTTTCACATAGAGAAAATCAAAGACCATTCATTCAGACAGAACAAAGGGAATCTAGAAATAATGCTCTCAGGAAATAAAAATGTTCTCTAGATATATTGCTCTCCCCATACACAGAAGATTAAGAGAGAAGACTAATGTGCTTAACTGCTTCAGGTTTCACTGGCAAGAGTAAACAAGTTTGAAGAGTTGTACACAAACTATCAACAGCTTAGAAAAGCAGTCTAAAGTACATATCAATGTCCTGGCAAGAACAAAGGAATTTCACCTTACTTCAGCTAAAGTTAAGGGTGAGACATATTGGCTCTTTATTTCTAATAAATGAACTATTTACTCTGGCAAACACTGGAGTAGAACTTGCTTTCCAAATAACAATGTAATTTGTAAAAAAAAAAAAAAAAAAGCACTCATCCCTGAATAATAAGGACATTTTGCACTGACTTCAAGTGTCTCTCTAATCTTAGAGAGGAAACAACGTTTTTGGCAGAATAGTTTTTAGGCCTAAAGTTAGTTAAACCGGTGCTGAATCAAAGAACTTGCCCTTGGCAGTTTACTGTGAAGCAGTCAGATGCTGCTGTCAGTACCTCTCCAGTTTACCTACCCCCCTGCCTCCGTGTGTCTTCCTAGGACTGACGCACTGTTCCAAGGACGTTCACCATCAAAACTACCCCACAACTACCGACGCTGCCTCCCTGCAGACACTAGTGTGGTGCTCTTTTTTTATTCAACAAAGACTCACTTTTTTTCCTTAAGTAGAGAGAATGCTAAGACATGTTCTTACTTGTCTTAGAGGGGAGAGGGGAGAGGTGTGAACTGGATGAGCGGAAGATATTGCTAAATATCTCCCCAATAACCATTTGTTCTCTCTGTATCTTAAAGAACCTGCCTGCCAATGTAGGAGACATAAGAGATGTGGGTTTGATCCATGGGTCTGGAGGATCCCCTGGAGGAGAGCATGGCAACCCACTCCAGTATACTTGCCTGGAGAATCCCATGGAGAGAGGAACCTGGCCAGCTATAGTCCATAGAGTCACAAAGAGCTGGACACAAATGAAGCAACTTAGCATGCATGCATACCCAGCTACATGAATTATAGAGCAGAGTGTTCCTTTCACTTCACCATGGTCATATCACTGAGCCAAGTACTGGCGGATAGGATAGACATGAGCAAGAGTAATGTATGCAACTTCTTAAAACATCGTCACTACTTAAAATGAGTCACTTGGCCTCCATTCCATTTTCCCCTTCCATGGGTGCCAGTTTCAAATACGTGGATGAGGGTAAAATGCCAGGGAATGGAGGAACAATAAAATAGCAGGAACTTGGGTCCCTGGGTGTCCTCAGTGAACAACTGCCTACAAATCTGGGACCACAAGTCTATCACTGCATCACTGAGAAAGAAAAACAAATATTAATTCTGATCGAGCACCTGTCATTTTGACTCTATAGTCAAACCAATATTCTAAGCAGTATGGGCAAAAAGAGAAAGTAAAAGGCCTCTTCAGAAGTGACATACTACACAGAGAAAACTCCTCTGCCCATTTTTTTTTATCTATAAAAATGAATAATAATACCTCTCTTTCAATGTGATAGGATTAAATAATGTATAAGGTTTCAACCAATGAGAGTTTAAAAAAGTAGAATCTTCTCATTTGAAATATTCAATGTGCTTTCCTTCCCATATGAACAAGTGCAAAATATCTTTATCAGAGAATTCCAGGAAGATAGCAGAGTAGGAAGCATCAGAAATGCCTCCCCACCTAGACAACAATTGTGCTGGTAGAATTTGTCTGGTGTAACAATTTTGGAACTCGGGAGCCTATTGAAGGCTTGTAGTTTCTAGGGGAAGGCTTAATCTGCAAATTGTGGTTAATTTTGGTCAATTTCAGCTGATAGCACAGGAGCAGCTACCCATGCCCCATCCCCATGGCAGGGAGCCATGCACATGTTCCCAGAATGGCTGCACACAGCTTTCAGCAGTCAGGGTGGACATAAAGGACCCTGTTCTCCCACTATCAGGGATCTGAGCACTGAACACTGACCTCTGTTTCAGATCACAGAAAAGCAGACAAAGAGGAAGTGAGCATTGCTGTACCTCTCTCCATTGTTGCAAGACTTTCCTCATCAAGAGGAAGGGACTGCCAGAGAATTTAAAGGGATGGCACACTTCCTCCTCTTTTTTTTTTTTTTCTCTCTTTTGGGAGGCAGAGATTAAAGACAAGGACAAAAGCACCTCCATATGTGGGGAAAATTAAAAGTGATTGCATGTGCTCAGCAAAAGGTACAAGCTCAGAAAGACCTTAAGAAAACTTAAGTTTACACTATAGACTGATCCTTGGTACAAATACAGTCCACAGAAAACAACAAGAAAAACAATAACAAAAACAGCAAGCTCTGGGGAAGAGGGAGAATCTGATTTCCAAAGTCACCACATTACTAAATTCCAATGTCCAGCTTTCCATCAAAAATAAAAAAAATCTCTGTGGGAGAGGGAGAGGGTGGAATGATTTGGGAGAATGGCATTGAAATATGTATAATATCATATATGAGGTGAGTCTCCAGTCCAGGTTCGATGCACGATGCTGGATGCTTGGGGCTGGTGCACTGGGACGACCCAGGGGGATGGTATGGGGAGTGAGGGGGGAGGTGGGTTCAGGATGGGGAAACACATGTATACCTGTGGCGGATTCATTTTGATATATGGCAAAACCAATACATTATTGTAAAATTAAAAAATAAAATAAAATTTTAAAAAAAATAATAAAAAAAATCACAAGGCATACAAAAATAAATAAATAAATAAAAGGAAGTATGGCCCAATTAAAGGAAAAATAAAAATCAACAGAAACTTCCCCTGAAAAAGACTTGGCAACTGATCTACTAGACAAAAAATTTTAAAGCACGGTCTTAAGAGCTTCCCTGGTAGCACAGCTAGTAAAGAATCCAGGAGACCTCCCCCTGCATTGCAGGAGACCTGGGTTCAATCCCTCGGTTGGGAAGATCCCCTGGAGGAGGGCATGGCAAACCACTCCATTATTCTTGCCTGGAAAAGCCTCACAGACAGAGGAGCCTGGTGGGCCACAGTCCCCAGGGTCACAAACAGTCAGACACATCTGAACTAAGCAAAGCAACGAAGCTTAAACAGCTGAAGGAAGATATGGAGAAACTCAAGAAAATTATGATGTAAATGATTAAAAAGAATAAAATGGAAATATTAACAAAGAGAAAACCTAAGAAGAAATGAAAAATAAATTCTGCAGTTCAAAAGTATAATAACTAAATTTTTTTTAATAGAGGAATTCAAAGATAGATCTGAACAGGCAGAACAAAGAATCAATAAACTTAAAGATTTATAATAGTAGAAGTGATCACAGAAATAAAAAGGTTTGAAGAAAAGCAAACAGAGCCCAAGCGACCTTTTGGACACCACCAACAAAACAACATATATATTGTGTGAGAGCCAGAAGACACAGAAAAAAGCAGAAAGAATATTTGGAAAAATAACATCTGAAAGTTTCCCGAATTTGATTAAATGAATGAATATAAACATCCAAGAAGCTTAATTAACTCCAAGTAAGATAAACTCAAAGAGAGTCTCACTGATACACATTATAATCAAATTTTAGAGAAACAGGGAGAATCTTTAAATTAGCAAGAGAAGCAACATATCACATACAAGGGATCCTCTATATGACTGTGAGCAGATCTATTATTACAAACTTTGGAGGCCAGGAAGCTGTGAGCTAACACATTCAAAGTACTTTAAAAAAGATGTCAACCAAGAATCCTGTATCTGGAAAAACTACCCTTTAGAAAGTGAAGGAGGAATTAATACTTTCACAGATAAACAAAAACTGAGGGTGTTTGTTATCACCAGATGTCCCCAATAAGATATGCTCAAGGGATTCCTACAAAGTAAAATGAAGGGGCTACTAGATAGTAACCTGAAACAGTATGAAAAAATAAAGATCTCAAAAAGAGTAAATACACGGGCAACTATAAAACCTAGTATTATCATAACTTTGGCTTGTAATCCACATTTTACTTTCTACATCATTTCTACTGATGCATTTAAAAGAATTACTAGTTTCTTTTCAGGCACACATGTATTAAGATGTAATTTTGTGACATCAACAACTAAATGAGGTCAGGGCACAAGCTATGAAAGAATAGAGGTTTTATATATCATTAGAGTTCAGCTGGTATAAATTCAAATTGGATTGTTAGAACATTAGGAGGTTAAATGGAATCTCAGGGTAACCAGACAGAAATTTACTAGAAAAATGGGAAAGAAATTTCACTACAAATCAACGAACAGTAACCACAAAGAAAACAACTAGAGAAATGGGAAAGGAATTTAACTACAAAACCAAACAAAAATAAAAAAGGATGACAGTAATGAAGGAAATAACGGACAAAAGCTATATAAAAACGAAAGTGACAGAAATCCTTCTTTATAATTACATTAAATGTAAACATTTTAAACTCTCTATGCAAGGACAGATTGGCAGAATGAATAAAAACACATAATTTGACTATATACTGTCTATAACAAATTCATTTTACAGCTAAAGACTCAAATATATTGACAGTGAAAAGATATTCCATGTAAATAGTAGACGGAAGGAGTCGCTACACTAATATCTGACAAAACAGACTTTAAATCAAAAAAGGTTACATGAGACAAAGTAGGACACTATATATTATTAAAAGGTTCAATACAGCAGGAAGACATAACACTTATAAATATTTAACACCTCGCAACAGACCATCAAATTATATGAAGCAAAAACTGACAGAACTAAAGGGGTACTGTTCTACAATATTAATAGTAGACTTCAACACTCCAATCTGAGTAATAAATACAATCAAACAGAAGAAAATAGATAACACAAAAACCAACGTGATCTGACAGACAAAGATCCTGCAAGTTGCAACTAAAGAGTCCAAGTAACACAATCAAGACATTTTGTGGCCAAAGAAATAAATATTTTTTTTAAGTAAAAAAAAAAAAAATCTAATTTAAGAAACTAGAAAGAGAGGCTTCCCTGGTGGCTTAGTGGTAAAGAATCCACCTGCCAGTGAAGGAGATAAGGGTTCAATCCCAGGTCCAGGAATATCCCACATGCTACGGAGCAACTAAGGCTGTACGCCACAACCACTGAGCCTGTGCTCTAGAGCCCAGGAGCCACCACTACAGAAACCCACGTGCCCTAGAGCCTGTGCTCTGCAACAAGAGAAGCTACTGATATGAGAAGACTGTGCACTACAACCAGAGAGAAGCCTGACTCCCTGCAACTAAAGAAAAGCCCATGCAGCAATGAAGACCCAGCACAAACAAAAATAAAAGAAAGAAAGAAAGGAAGAAACTAGGAAACGAAGAAGAAACTAAAGCCAAAGGTAGTCAGTTCAGTTCAGTCAGTCATGTCCAACTCTTTGCAACCCCATGGACTACAGCATGCCAGGTTTCTCTGTCTATCATGAACTCCCTCAGCTTGCTCATACTCATGTCCATCCAGTCAGAGATACCATCCAACCATCTCATCCTCCATCACCTCTCCTCCTGCCTTCAATCTTTCCCAGAATCAGGGTCTTTTCCAATGAGTCACTTCTTCACATCAGGTGGCCAAAGTATTGGAACTTCAGCTTCAGCATCAGTCCTTCCAATGAATATTCAAGACTGATTTATTTTAGAATGGACTTGTTTGAACTCCTTGTAGTCCAAGGGACTCTCAAGCATCTTCTCCAAGACCACAGTTCAAAAGCATCAATTCTTCAGCGCTCAGCTTCCTTTATGGTCCAACTCTCACATCCATAACATGACTACTGGAAAAAACATTGCTTTGACTAGACAGACTTTGTTGGCAAAGTAATGTCTCTGTTTTGCAATATGTTGTCTAGGTTGGTCATAGATTTTCTTTCAAGGAGCAAGTGTCTTTTAATTTCATGGCTGCAGTCGCCACCTGCAGTCATTCTGGAGCCCAAAAATATAAAGTCTGTCACTTTCTCCATTGTTTCCTATCTATTTGCCATGAAGTGATAGGACCAGATGCCATGATCTTCATTTTTTGAATGTTGAGTTTTAAGGCAGCTTTTTCACTCTCCTCTTTCACTTTCATCAAGAGGCTCTTTAGTTCCTCTTCACTTTCTGCCATAAGTGTTGTGTCATCTGCATATCTAAGGTTATTGATATTTCTCCCAGCAATCTTGATTCCAGCTTGTGCTTCATCCAGCCTGGCATTTTGCATGATGTACCCTGCATAGATGGAGAAGGAAATGGCAACCCACTCCAGTATTCTTGCCTGGAAAATTCCATGGACAGAGAAGCCTGGCAGGCTATAGTCCGTGGGGTCACAAAGAGTTGGACATGACTGAGCACGCACGTGCACACACACACACTCTGCATAGAAGTTAAATAAGCAGGGTGACAATATACAGCCTTGACTTACTCCTTTTCCAATTTGGAACCAGTCCATTGTTCCATGTCCAGTTCTAACTGTTGCTCTTGACCTGCATATGGATTTCTCAGGAGGCAGGTAAGGTGGTCTGGCATTCCCATCTTTTTTAAGAATCTTCCAGTTTGCTGTGATCCACACAATCAAAGACTTTGGCATAGTCAATAAAGCAGAAGTAGATGTTTTTCTGGAACTCTCTTGCTTTCTCTGTGATTCAACAGATGTTGGCAATTTGATCTCTGGTTCCTCTGCCTTTTCCAAATCCAGCTTGAACATCTGGAAGTACTCGGTTCATGTATTATTGAAGCCTCGCTTGAAGAATTTTGAGCATTACTTTGCTAGCATGTGAGATGACTGCAATTGTGCAATAGTTTGAACATTCTTTGGCATTGCCTTTCTTTGGGATTGGAATGAAAAGGAAATAAAGATTAGAGCAGAGATAAATGAAATACAGAAGGAAATATACAGAAAATCATTGAGAATCAAAAGTATGTTCTTTGAAAAGACCAAAACTGATAAACTTGTAACCAGATGGAATAAGAAAAAGAGAAGACTCAAATGTTTACAATCAGAAACAAAAGTGAGGACATTATCATCAATTCTACAGAAATAAAGAGGATAATATAACAAAGTGCTCTGAACAACTGTATGCCAACAAATTAGAAAACACAGAAGAAATGGACAAATTCCTGGATATACAAACCTATCAGAAATAAATGACAAATAAACAGAAAATCTGAACTGACCTACAACTAGTAAGGTGATTAAATCAGTATTCAAAAATCTCCCAACAACAACAAAATACCCTGAACCTGATTGGCTTCACCGGTGAAACCTAACATTTACAGAAGAACTAACAAACATTTAAAGAACTAATATCAAGCCTTCTCAAACTTTCCAAAATAAAAAAGAAAGAACATTCCGCAACTCATTCTATAAGACCAGCATTACTTTGACACCAAAGCCAGACAAAGACACTATAAAAATGACAACAATAAATAAATAAATATATATATATATATATACATACTAATAATCCCTTATGAACACTGAGGTAAAAATGCTTAGTAAAATACTGGCAAATAAAATTCAGCAGCATGTTTAAGGGGTTATATACCATGATCAGGACTTCCCTGGTGGCTCAATGGTAAAGAATCTGCCTGCCAATGCAGGAGATGCCAGTTTGATTTCAAAATAGGGAAGATCTCCTGGAGAGGAAATGGCAACTCACTTAGGTATTCTTGCCTGCAAAACACTATGGATAGAGAAGCCTGGGGGTCGACAGTCCATAAGGATTACAACTGAATGACTAAACAACAATATACCATGATCAAGTGAGATGTATTCCTGGAATGCAAAAGTGCTTCAGCAAGCAAAGCTCAATGTAATATACCACATTAACAGAGTAGATGAAAAAACTACATGATTACCTCCAATGATGTAGAAAAAGCATTTGACAAAATTAAAAACACTAAAAACTTATGGAGGATACAAGATGGTGGAGTAAAAAAACTTGAGATCATCTCCTCTCATGAAAATACTAACAACTAACTGATGAACAATCATTGAAAAAAGCGACTGGAAAATACCAAAAAATAAAAAAGATACTCTACATCCAAAGACATAGAAGCCACAACAAGATGATAGGAGAGGCACTCTTGGAATATAATCAAATCCCATGCCCTCTGGGTGAGCAACTCACAAATTAAAAAATAACTGTATCACAGACATTCTCTTACAGGAGATTTCTGAGCGCCCTGTGAGGCTCCCCACCCTGGGTGTCTGGCATGAGAAGGAGGAACCCCCAAAGCATTTGGTTTTGAAGGCCATTGGGGCTTGAGTGCAGGAACTCTGCAGGACTGGGGAAACAAAGACTCCATTCTTGAAGGGTACACACAAGCTTTCATGTGTACTGGGAACCAGGGTAAAGGAGTGACCTCATAGGAGGCTGAGCCAGGCCTGTGAATCTCCTGGGGAAGGAGAAGTTATCTGTGGCTCACTGAGGGAGGAGGGACACTAGTGGAAGAGGCCACAGGGAAAAGCCACCAACATGAGCTCTTCTGGAGGTCACCATTTTGGCATCAGAGACCTGGCCCCACCCAAGAGCCTACAAGTTTCAGTGTTGAAATGCCTCAGGCCAAACTGAGGGAACACAGTGGTTGGGAACATAGCCCCACCCATCAGCAGAGAGGCTGCCTAAAATTGTCCTGAGACCACAGCTCTCTAAGCACACTCCTTGATAGGCCCTGCCCACCAGAGAGACAAGATACAGCTTCAGCCACCAGTGAGCAAGCACCAGTCCCTCCCATCAGCAGGCGTGTGCAAGCCCCTGGGCCAACTTTACCCAAAAAGGGGCAGACATCAGAAGCAATAGGAACTACCACCCTGCAGACTATGGAACAGAAACCACAAACACAGAAAGTTAGATAAAATGAAACAGCAGAGAAATATGTTCTAGACAAAGGAACAAGATAAAACCCCAAAGAACAATTAAGTGAAATGGAGACGGGCAACCTGCATGAAAAAGAATTCAGAGTAATGATAGTAAAGATGATCCAAGATCTCAGAAAAAGAACAGAGGCACAGACCAAAAGATTCAAGAAATGTTTAACAAACGGCTAGAAGATGTAAAGAACAAAAGAAAAATACAATAGCTGAGGTGAAAAATACAGTACAAGGAATCAACAGTAGAATAAATGAGACAGAACAAAAAAAGTGAACTGGAAGACAGACTGATGGAGCTCACTGCCATGAACAGAATAAAGAAAAAACAACGTAAAGAAATGAGGACAGTCTAACAGACATCTGGGACAACATACAACGCAACAATATTTGCATTATAAAGACCCAAGAAGGAGAAGAGAGAGAAAGGACAGGAGAAAATATCTGAAGAGATGGTAACTGAAAATATCCCGAAATGGGAAAGAAAAGAGTCATCAAAGTCCAGCAAGTGCAGAGTCATACAGGTTAAATCCAAGGAGGAACAGGCCAAGACAAATTTTAATCAGATTGACAAAAATTAAAGACAAAGAGAAATTATTAAAAGCAACAAGGGAAAAACTGCAAATAATATACAAGGGACTCCCAATAAGGTTATCAGCTGATATCTCAACAGAAACTCTGCAAGCCAGAAGGGAGTGGCACAATATATTTAAAGCAATAAAAGGGAAGAACCTAGAACCAAGAATACTCTACCCAGCAAGACTCTCATTCAGATTTGATGGAGAAATCAAAAACTTTATGAACAAGCAAAAGTTAAGAGAATTCAGCACGATCAAGTCAGCTTTACAACAAATGCTAAAGAAACTTCTCTAGGCAGCAAACACATGAGAAGAAAAAGACTTATAAAAATAAACCCCCCAAAATTAAGAAAATGGTAATAGGATCATACACATTGATAATTACCTTAAATATAAATGTATCAAATGTACCAAGAAAAACACACAGACTAGTGGGGTGGATACAAAAACAAGACCTGTATATATGCTGTCTACAAGAGATCCATCTCAGACCTAGGGACACTTACAGACTGAAAATAAGGAAAGGAATACCCACGCAGGTATTCCACACAAATGGAAATCAAAGGAAAGCTAGAAAACAATGATGGTATCAGACGAAACAGACTTTAAAACAAAGTCTGTTTAAGAGACAAAGAAGGATACTAAAGGGATCAATCTAAGAAGGAGATATAAAAATTATAAATACATATGCACCCGACATAGGAGCACCTCAATAAGTAAGGCAAATACTAACAACAATAAAGAGAGAAGTCAACAGTACCACAATAATAGTGAGGGGTTTTAATACACCACTTTCATCAATGGACAGATCATCCGGACAGAAAATGAATAAGGAAACACAGGCCTTAAGTGACACATTAGACTAGATGCACTTAATTGACATTTTTGGAACATTCCATTCAAAAGCAGCAGGCTACAAATTCTTCAAGTGCACACAGAACATTCTCCAGGATTGACTACATGCGGAGTCACAAAACAAGACTTGGTAAATTTACGAAAACTGAAATCATATCAAGCATCTTTTCTGATCACAATGCTATGAAATTAGAAATAAATTACAAAGAAAAAAACTATAAAAAACACAAACATGTGAGGTTAAACAACATGCTACTAAACAACCAATGGATCAAAGAAGAAACCAAAGAGGAAATAAAAAAATACCTGGACAAATGAAAATGAAAGCACAGCAGTCCAAAACCTAGGAGATGCAGCAAAAGCAGTTCTAAGAGGGAAGTTTATAGCAATACAATCTTAACTCAAGAAACAAAAAAAAACCTCAACCTAATCTTACATCTAAAACAACTAGAGAAAGTAGAACAAATACAACCTAAAATTAGTAAAAAGATCATAATGATCCGAGCAGAAATAAATGAAATAGAAACAAATAAAACAACTGCAAAGATCAATGAAGCTAAAAGCTGGTTCCCTGAAAAGATAAACAAAACTGATAAACCTTTAGCCAGATTCATCAAAAAAAAAAAAAAAAAAAAAAGGATGGGACTCAAATTAATAAAATTTGAAATGCATTTCTCCTGAGAAATACAAAGATCATAAAAGACTACTCTAAGCAACTATCTGCAAATAAAATCGACAACCTGGAAGAAAAGCACAAATTCTTAGAAATTTACAATCTCCAAAGATTGAACCAAGAAGAAATAGAAAACATGAAGAGAACAATCACAAGCACTGAAATGGAAACTGTGATTTAGAAACTACCAATGAAAAGAGGGCCAGGCTTCACAGGTGAATTCTATCAAACATTTAGAGAAGACTTAACACCTATTCTTCTGAAACTGCAAAAATACTGCAGAGGAAGGAAAACTTCCAAACTCACTGTATGAAGCCACCATCACCTTATACCAAAACCAAAGATACCACACAAGAAAGAAAATTACAGGCAAATATCACTGATGAACATAGATGCAAAAATACTCAACAAAATACCAGCACCAAATCCAACAATACATTTAAAAGATCATACACCATGATCAAATGGGATTCATCCTAGGGATGCAAAGATTTCAATATCTACAAATCAATCAATGTGATATACCACAACAGCAAATTGAAGATTAAAAACAAGATAATCATCTCAATAGATGAAGAAAAAGCTTCTGACAAAATTTAGTACCTATTTATCATAAAAACTCTCCAGAAAGTGGGCAGACAGGAGACATATCTAAACATAATAAAGGCCATATATGTCTTCACAACCCAGATAATCACAATGGTGTGATCACTGACCTCGAGCCAGACATCTTGGAATGTGAAGTCAAGTGGGCCTTAGAAAGCATCACTATGAACAAAGCTAGTGGAGGTGATGGAATTCCAGGGGAGCTATTCCAAATCCTGAAAGATGATGCTGTGAACGTGCTGCAGTCAATATGCCAGCAAATTTGGAAAACTCGGCAGTGGCCACAGGACTGGAAAAGGTCAGTTTTCAGCCCAATCCCAAAGAAAGGCAATGCCAAAGAATGCTCAAACTACCGCACAATTGCACTCATCTTACACACTAGTAAAGTAATGCTTAAAATTCTCCAAGCCAGGCTTCAGCAATACATGGACGATGAACTTCCAGATGTTCAAGTTGGTTTTAGAAAAGGCAGAGGAACCAGAGACCAAATTGCCAACATCCACTGGATCATGGAAAAATCAAGAGAGTTCCAAGCCCAGAGATAAATCCACGCACATATGGACACCTTATCTTTGACAAAGGAGGCAAGAATATACAATGGATTAAAGACAATCTCTTTAACAAGTGGTGCTGGGAAATCTGGTCAACCACTTGTAAAAGAATGAAACTGGACCACTTTCTAACACCATACACAAAAATAAACTCAAAATGGATTAAAGATCTAAATGTAAGACCAGAAACTATAAAACTCCTAGAGGAGAACATAGGCAAAACACTCCCCGACATACATCACAGCAGG
>NW_011494688.1:848344-859034 GCF_000754665.1 Bison bison bison | reverse complement strand
AGTGCTCTTATAAAAGAGACCCCAGAGACCTCACTCACCCCTTCCACCTCATTGAGGACACAGTGAGACGTGAGCAGCCTGTGACCCAGAAAATGGCCTCACCAGAACCCCTGCTATCACCGTTGTCTTGAACTTCCAGCCTCCAGAACTGTGAGAACTGGTTTCACAGTCATTCAGTCTGTGGTATTACATTTTGTTATAGCAGTCAAAGCAGACATTTAAAAATAAATAAGACCAAGACATGGAAGCAACCTAGATGTCCATCAGCAGATGAATGGATAAGAAAGCAGTGGTACATATACACAATGGAGTATTACTCAGCCATTAAAAAGAATACATTTGAATCAGTTCTAATGAGGTGGATGAAACTGGAGCCTATTATACAGAGTGAAGTAAGCCAGAAGGAAAAACATAAATACAGTATACTAACGCATATATATGGAATTTAGAAAGATGGTAACAATAACCCGGTGTACGAGACAGCAAAAGAGACACTGATGTATAGAACAGTCTTATGGACTCTGTGGGAGAGGGAGAGGGTGGGAAGATTTGGGAGAATGGCAATGAAACATGTAAAATATCATGTAGGAAACGAATTGCCAGTCCAGGTTCGATGCACGATGCTGGATGCTTGGGGCTGGTGCACTGGGACGGCCCAGAGGGATGGTATGGGGAGGGAGGAGGGAGGAGGGTTCGGGATGGGGAACACATGTATACCTGTGGCGGATTCATTTTGATATTTGGCAAAACTAATACAATTATGTAAAGTTTAAAAATAAAATAAAATTAGAAAAAAAAAATCAAGAGAGTTCCAGAAAAGCATCTATTTCTGCTTTACTGACTATGCCAAAGCCTTTGACTGTGGAACACAATAAACTGTGGAAAATTCTGAAAGAGATGGGAATATCAGACCCCTTGACCTGCCTCTTGAGAAATCTGAATGCAGGTCAGGAAGCAATAGTTAGAACTGGACATGGAACAACAAACTGGTTCCAAATAGGAAAAGGAGTACGTCAAGGCTGTATACTGTCACTCTGCTTATTTAACTTATATGCAGAGTACATTATGAGAAACGCTGGGTTGGATGAAGCACAAGGTGGAATCAAGATTGCCAGGAGAAATATCAATCACCTCAGATATGCAGATAACACCACCCTTATGGCAGGAAGTGAGGAAGAACTAAAGAGCCTCTTGATGAAGGTGAAAGAGGAGAGTGAAAAAGTTGGCTTAAAGCTTAACATTCAGAAAACAAAGATCATGGCATCTGGTCCCATCACTTCATGGCAAATAGATGGGGAAACAATGGCTGACTTTATTTTTCTGGGCTCCAAAATCACTGCAGATGGTGACTGCAGCCATGAAATTAAAAGACACTTACTCCTTGGAAGGAAAGTTATGACCAACCAAGATAGCATATTCAAAAGCAGAGACATTACTTTGCCAACAAAGGCCTGTCTAGTCAAGGCTATGGTTTTTCCAGTGGTCATGTATGAATGTGAGAGTTGGACTATAAAGAAAGTTGAGGGCTGAAGAATTGATGCTTTTGAACTGTGGTGTTGGAGAAGACTCTTGAGAGTCCTTTGGACTGCAAGGAGACCCAACCAGTCCATTCTAAAGGAGATCAGTCCTGGGTGTTCTTTGGAAGGAATGATGCTAAAGCTGAAACTCCAGTACTTTGGCCACCTCATGAGAAGAGCTGACTCATTACAATAGACTCTGATGCTGGGAAGGACTGGGGGCCAGAGGAGAAGGGGACGACAGAGGATGAGATGGCTGGATGGCATCACCGACTCGATGGACATGAGTCTGAGTGAACTCCAGGAGTTGGTGATGGACAGGGAGGCCTGGCGTGCTATGATTCATGGGGTTGCAAAGAGTTGGACACGACTGAGTGACTGAACTGAACTGAACTGAGCATGGCCCCGCCCATCAGAACAAGACCTCAGTCAGTCTCTCCCATCAGGAAGCTTCCATAAGCCTCTTTTCCTTCTCCATCAGAGGGCAGACAGAATGAAAAGCACAATCACAGAAAACTAACCAATCTGATCACATGGACCAAGCTTTGTCTAACTCAATGAAACTATGAGCCATGCCATGTAGGGCCACCCAAGATAGATGAATCATGGAGGAGAGTTCTAACAAAATGTGGTCCACTGGAGAAGGGAATGGCAAACCCCTTCAGTATTCTTGTCTGGAGATCCCCATGAACAGTATGGAAAGGCAAAAAGATAGGACACTGAAAGATGAACTCCCCATGTCGGTAGCTGCCCAATATGCTACTGGAGATCAGTGGAGAAATAACTCCAGAAAGAATGAAGAGACAGAGCCAAAGCAAAAACAACACCCAGTTGTGGATGTGACTGGTCATAGAAGTAAAGTCCAATGCTGTGAAGAGAAATACTGCATCGGAACCTGGAATGTTAGGTCCATGAAACAAGGCAAACTGGAAGTGGTCAAACAGAAGATGGCAAGAGCGAACATCAACATTTTAGGAATCAGCGAACTAAAATGGACTGGAATGGGTGAATTTAACTCAGATCAGATCAGTCGCTCAGTCATGTCCGACTTTAACTGTCATGTCTGAATTTAACTCAGATGACCATTATATCTACTACTGTAGGCAAGAATCCCTTAGAAAAAATGGAATAGCCATCATAGTCAACAAAACAGTCCAAAATGCAGTACTTGGATGCAATCTCAAAAATGACAGAATAATCTCTGTTTGCTTCCAAGGCAAACCATTCAATACCAGAGTAATCCAAGTCTATGCCCAAACCAGTAATGCTGAAGAAGCTGAAGTTGAACAGTTCTATGAAGACCTACTGCTGCTGCTGCTGCTGCTGCTGCTGCTGCTGCTGCTGCTGCTAAGTCACTTCAATCGTGTCCGACTCTGTGTGACCCCATATACGGCAGCCCACCAGGCTCCCCCGTCCCTGGGATTCTCCAGGCAAGAACACTGGAGTGGGTTGCCATTGCCTTCTCCAATGCAGGAAAGTGAAAAGTTAAAGTGAAGTCGCTCAGTCGGGCCCGAACCTCAGCAACCCCATGGACTGCAGCCTTCCAGGCTCCTCCGTCCATGGGACTTTCCAGGCAAGAGTACTGGAGTGGGGTGCCATTGCCTTCTCCGATGAAGACCTACAAGACCTTCTAAAACTAATACTCAAAAAGATGCCCTTTTCATTATAAGGGTCTGGAATGCAAAAGTAGGAAGTCAAGAAACACCTGGAGTAACAGGCAAATTTGGCCTTGAAGTACAGAATGAAGCAGGGCAAAGGCTAATAGAGTTTTGCCAAGAGAACGCACAGGTCATAGCAAACACCGTCTTCCAACAACACAAGAGAAGACTCTACACGTGGACCTCACTGATGGTCAATACCAAAATCAGATTGATTATATTTCTTTTCAGCCAAAGATCTAGAAGCTCTATACAGTCAGCAAAAACAAGACCGGGACTTGGCTCAGAGCATGAACTCCTTATTGCCAAATTCAGACTTAAGTTGAAGAAAGTAGGGAAAACCACTAGACCATTCAGGTATGACCTAAATCAAACCCCTTACAATTATACAGTGGAAGTGAGAAATAGATACAAGGGATTAGATCTGATAGACAAAGTGCCTGAAGAACTATGATGGGAGGTTCATGACACTGTATAGGAGGCAGGGATCAAGACCATCCCAAGAAAAAGAAATGCAAAAAGGCAAAATGGCTGTCAGAGGAGACCTTACAAGTAGCTGTGAAAGAAGAGAACCAAAAGGCAAAGGAAAGATATACCCATTTGAATCCAGAGTTCCAAAGAATAGCAAGGAGAGATAAGAAAGCCTTCCTCAATGAGAGGAAAACAATAGAATGGGAAAGACTAGAGATCTTTTCAAGAAAATTAGATATACCAAGGGAACATTTCATGCAATGATGAGCTCAGTGAAGGACAGGAATGGTATGGACCTAACAGAAGTAGAAGATATTAAGAAGAGGTGGCAAGAATACACAGAAGAACTGTTCAAAAAATATCTTCATGATGCAGATAATCACGATGGTGTGATCACTCACCTAGAGCCAGTCATACTGGAATGTGAAGTCAAGTGGGCCTTGAAGCATCACTATGAACAAAGCTAGTGGAGCTGATGGAATTCCAGTGGAGCTATTTCAAATCCTGAAAGATGATGCTGTGAATGTGCTGCACTCAATATGCAAGCAAATTTGAAAAACTCAGCAGTGGCCACAGGACTGGAAAAGGTCAGTTTTCATTCCAATCCCAAAGAAGGGCAATGCCAAAGAATGCTCAAACTACCACACAATTGCACTCACCTTACACGCTAGCAAAGTAATGCTCAAAATTCACCAAGCCAGCCTTCAGCAATGTATGGACGATGAACTTCCAGATGTTCAAGTTGGTTTTAGAAAAGGCAGAGGAACCAGAGATCAAACTGCCAACATCTGCTGGATCATGGAAAAAGCAAGAGAGTTCCAGAAAAACATCTATTTCTGCTTTATTGACTATGCCAAAGCTTTTGACTGTGTGGACCACAACAAACTGTGGGAAATTCTTAGAGATGGGAGAATAGTATGGATGTTTCTTAAGAAACTAAAAATAGAACTACCATATGACCCAGCAAGTCTACTCCTTGGCATATATCCGGAGAAAATCATTATTCAAAAAGACACATGAGCCCCAGTGTTCACTACAGCAATATTTACAATAGCCAGATAATGGAAGCAACCTAAATGGCCATCAAGAGATGAATGGATAAAGAATATGTGGTATATGTATGCAATGAAATAGTATTCAGTCATTAAAAAAAAAAAAACGACAAAATTCGGTCATTTGAAGAGATGTGAATGGACCGAGAGATTGTTATACTGAGTGAAGAAAGTTAGGAAGAGAAAAACAAATATCATATATTAATGCAAACCTGTGGAATCTAAAAAAATAGTGTAGATGATCTAATTTGCAAAACAGAATTAGAGACACAGAGGTAGAGAACAAATGTATAGATACCAAGCCGGGAAAGAAGGGGTGGGTTGAATTGGGAGATTGGGACTGATATACTTGCACTGTTGATAGGGTGCATAAAATAGATAACTAACGAGAGCCTACCATATAGCTCAGGGAACCATACTCAGTCCTCTGTGGTGACCTAAATGGGAAGGAAATCCAAAAGAGAGGGGATGTATGATAACGCATAGCTTATGTATAACTGCATAATAGAAACATATATTGCAAAGCAACTATAATTCAAAAAAGATTTTTTTAAAAACATATTTGAAAAACCTACAACAAGCATGATACTCAATGGAAAAGAATGAAAGCTTTTCCTCTAATATCAGTAAGACTTGGGTCCTACTTCAGCCACTTCTATTCAACATAGTACTGGACGTTCTGGGCAGAGAAATTAGGCAAAAAATAGAAAGGCATTCAAATTGGAAAATAAGAAGTAAAATGACCTATGTTCACAGATGATATGATCTTACATGTTAAACAAAACCCTAAAGATTTCTCAAAAAAATTCTAAGAACTAGTAAATGAATTCAGCAGAGTAGCAGAAAATAAAGCCAACATGTAAGTCAGTTGCATTTCTAGACACTAAGAATGAAAGAATCTGAAAATGAAACAACATAATAATCCTACTATCAAAGCATCAAAAAGAACAAAATACTTGGGAACTAACTCCACCAAACACATTAAAAATTGGAACAATGAAAACTACAAATGTTTCTGAAATAAATTAAACAAGACAAAAATAAAAACACATCACATATCCAGGTACTGGAAGACTTAACATCTTTAAGATGTCAGTAATAGCCAAAGCAGGGACATCCCTGGTGGTACAGTGGGTAAGCATCTGCCTGCCATTGCAGGGGACATGGGTTCAGTCCCTGGTCTGGTATGATTCCAGATGACATGGGCAACTAAAGCCTGTTCAACTTAACCACTGAAACCCGTTTGCCGTACAGCATGTATCCACAACTACTGAGCCCGTGTGCTGAACTCCTGAAGTCCATGTGCCTAGAACCTGTGCTCTGCTTCATGAGAAGCCACCATAGTGAGAAGCCTGTGCAACACAGGAAGAGTAGTCACCGCTCACCAAAACTAGAGAAAACCAGCATGTAGCAATGAAGACTCAGTACAAGCAAAAAGTAAATGAAGTAACAACCAAAGCAATTTTCCGGTTCAATACACTCCCTAACAAAATCTCAAGTGAAATGGTGGGCTGGATGAATCACAAGCTGGAATCAAGATTGCCAGGAAAACAAACAACTTCAAATATGAAGATGATATACCACTTTAATGGCAGAAAGTGAAGAGGAATTAAAGAGCCTCTTGATGAGGGTGAAAAAGCTGGCTTGAAACTCAACATTAAAAAATTAAGATCATGGCATCTGGTCCCATCACTTCATGGCAAATAAGTGGGGGAAAAAGTGGAAATAGTGACAGATTTTATATTCTTGGGCTTGAAAATCACTACAGACGGTGACTGCACCCATGAAATTAAAAGATAATTGCTTCTTGGAATAAAAGCTATGACAAAACTAGACAGCATTTAAAAAGCAGTGTGTTAGTTGCTCAGTCATGCCCAACTCTTTGTGACCCCAGGCACTATAGCCCACTAGGCTCCTCTGTCCATGGAATTCTCTAGGCAAGAATACTGGAGTGGGTTGTCATTCCCTTCTCTAAGAGATATTCCTGATCCAGGGATTGAACCCGGATCTCTTGCATCGCAGGCAGATTCTTTATCACTATGCCACTTGGGAGAGATACCACTATGCTGACAAACACCTGTTTAGTCAAAGCTATGGCTTTTCCAGTAGTCATGTATGGATGTGAGAAGTTGGACCAAAAGGAAGGCTAAGAGCCCAGAATTGATGCTTTCAAACTGTGGTGCTGGAGAAGACTCTTAAGAGTCCCTTGGACTGCAAGATCAAACCAGTCAATCCTAAAGGACATCAACCCTGAATATTCATTGGAAGGACTGATGCTAAAGCTGAAGCTCCAATACTTTGGCCACCTGAGGTGAAGAATCGACTCATTGGAAAAGACACTGATGCTGGGAAAGATTGAGGGCAGGAGGAGAAGGGGGTGACAGGGAATGAGACAGTTGGATGGCATCACCAATTCAGTGGACATGAGTTTGAGCAAACTCCAAGAGACAGTGAAGGATAAGGAAGCCTGGCATGCTGCAGTCCATAGGGTCGCAAAGAGTTGGATACAACTCAGTGACTGAACTACAAATCAAAATCTCAATTGTATGCTTTTGTTTTTACAAAAATAAAAAAAGCCATCCTAAAATTCATAAGAACTTCAAGGGACTCCTACTGGCCAAAATGATCAAAAACAAACAAACAAACGAGGCTTGAGGACCTCTTCCTCCTGACTGTACAATTTAATACACGGCTAAAGTAATCAAAATAGGGTGGTACTAGAGAAGGCAATGGCAACCCACTCCAGTACTCTTGCCTGGAAACTCCCATGGGCAGAGGAGCCTGGTGGGCTGCAGTCCATGGGGTCGCTAGGAGTTGGACACGACTGAGCAACTTCACTTTCACTTTTCACTTTCCTGCATTGGAGAAGGAAATGGCAACCCACTCCAGTGTTCTTGCCTGGAGAATCCCAAGGACAGGGGAGCCTGGTGGGCTGCCGTCTATGGGGTCGCACAGAGTAGGACACGACTGAAGCGACTTAGCAGCAGCAGCAGCAGCATAAAGGTAAATACACAGAGCAATGGAATAAAGAGCCCAGAAATAAACCCTTGTGCATATGATTATATGCTTTCTGACAAGGATGCCAAGACAATGGGGAAAGGACAATCTTTGCAACAAATGGTGATGAAAAAACTGGATAGCCACAAGCCAAATAATGAAGCTGGTCCCTTAATCTAACACCACATACAAAAATTTACTCAAATGAATCAAAGACTTAAATGTAAGACCAAAGACTATCCAACTCTTAGAATAAAATGCAGAGAAAAAACTTCATGACACTGGACATGGCAATGATTCTTGGACATGATACCAAAGGCATTGGCAGCAAAAGGAAAAATAGATAAGTTTATTTAAAAATTTAAAAATTTATGCATCAAAAAGACATTAAGACAGAATAGAAAGGCAACCCAAAGAACAAGAGAATGTTTACAAATTATATACTTGCTAAAGGATTAATTTCCAGAATATACAGGGAACTCCCAAAACTCAACAACAAAAATGATCCCATTTAAAAATAGGCAAAGGCCCTGAAAAGACATTTCTCCAAGAAAGATATAAAAAGGGCCAATAAGAACATGAAAAGATATTCAACATCACTAATCATTAGGGAAATTCAAATCAAAACAATAATGGGATAATATCTCACACTGTTGATACTTATTGGCTACTATCCAAAAACAGACAAAAACACAAGTGTTGGGGATTCCATGGTTAGGATTCCATGCTGCCACTGCAGGTAGCCCAAGTTCCATCCTGGTTGGGGAACTAACATCAGGCATGCCATATGGCACAGCCAAAAAAAAAAAAAAAACAAGTGTTGGTAGGATGTGGAGAAACCAGAACGCTTCTGCATTCTTGGTGGAAATATAAAATGGTGCAGCCACTGTGGAAAACTGTGTGAAGATTCCTTTAAAACTAAAAATAGAATTATATGACTCGGTTCCACTTCTGGGTATATGCCCAGAATAAAAAACTGGGGGACAGAGACTTCCCTGGCAGTCCAGTGGTTAAGACCTCGCCTTCCAATAAAAGGGTTGTGGGTTTGATCCTTGTTCGGGGAGCTAAGATCCCAGATGCCTCGTGGCCAAAAAAACAAACAAACAAACATAAAACAGAAGCAATATTGTAACAAATTCAATAAAGATTTTTTAAAAAATGGGGGACCAAAAAACACCTTCATCATCCACCCTCTTCTCTTAATTTCACTGTATTTCTTAAAATTTCCCAGAGTAAGCAGCAGACAATCCACAAGCTGAATTCAGACAGGAGACATTTTAAAAAATTGGTCACCAGTATAAAATTCAGGAATCTTCAGGTATCTTTTTCTGGATCACAATCCCAAATTTGGGTGGGAAGTTTTAAAAGATGAGCTGGGATATCTTTTCATACAAGAGAGGAAAGCAGTTACAAAAGACTACTGAAGGCAGTATCAGATGACTCAGGAGGAACTTGAAGTTCAGAGTATAATGTGCAATGATGTTATCATCAACAAGAAGAACTGCAATGGATTAAAAAATCAAATGGATTCAAATTTGTGTGTCCATACTCATAATAAGACAATTAACTGATATCCATGGAAGATGCTTGGGAACCAGCTTACTATTCTGAAAATGTGTAAGTGAAAGATAAACATTCATCCTGAACAAAGTATACTGTGAAGTAGCAACCAAATAATGGATGAGAATACTCTTTATATAATTATCGTAGCTAATAAGTAAAGCTCTGTTCATTTCCAAGGCAAACCATTCAATATCACAGTAATCCAAGTCTATGCCCCAACCAGTAATGCTGAAGAAGCTGAACGGTTCTATGAAGACCTACAAGACCTCTTAGAACTAACACCCAAAAAAGATGTCCTTTTCATTATAGGGGGCTGGAATGCAAAAGTAGGAAGTCAAGAAACACCTGGAGTAACAGGCAAATTTGGCCTTGGAATACGGAATGAAGCAGGGCAAAGACTGATAGAGTTTTGCCAAGAAAATGCACTGGTCATAACAAACACCCTCTCCCAACAACACAAGAGAAGACTCTACACGTGGACATCACCAAATGGTCAACACCGAACTCAGATTGATTATATTCTTTGCAGCCAAAGATGGAGAAGTTCTATACAGTCAGCAAAAACAAGACCAGGAGCTGACTGTGGCTCAGACCATGAACTCCTTATTGCCAAATTCAGACTTAAATTGAAGAAAGTAGGGAAAACCACTAGACCATTCAGGTATGACCTAAATCATATCCCTTATGATTATACAGTGGAAGTGAGAAATGGATTTAAGGGCCTAGATATGATAGATAGAGTGCCGGATGAACTATGGAATGAGGTTCGTGACATTGTACAGGAGACAGGGATCAAGACCATTCCCATAGAAAAGAAATGCAAAAAAGCAAAATGGCTGTCTGGGGAGGCCTTACAAATAGCTGTGAAAAGAAGAGAAGCGAAAAGCAAAGGAGAAAAGGAAAGATACAAACATCTGAATGCAGAGTTCCAAAGAATAGCAAGAAGAGATAAGAAAGCCTTCTTCAGCGATCAATGCAAAGAAATAGAGGAAAACAATAGAATGGGAAAGACTAGAGATCTCTTCAAGAAAATCAGAGATACCAAAGGAACATTTCATGCAAAGATGGGCTCGATAAAGGACAGAAATGGTATGGACCGAACAGAAGCAGAAGATATTAAGAAGAGATGGCAAGAATACACAGAAGAACTGTACAAAAAAGATCTTCACGACCCAGATAATCACGATGCTGTGATCACTGACCTAAACCAGACATCCTGGAATGTGAAGTCAAGTGGGCCTTAGAAAGCATCACTACGAACAAAGCTAGTGGAGGTGATGGAATTCCAGTTGAGCTATTCCAAATCCTGAAAGATGATGCTGTGAAAGTGCTACACTCAATATGCCAGCAAATTTGGAAAACTCAGCAGTGGCCACAGGACTGGAAAAGGTCAGTTTTCATTCCAATCCCAAAGAAAGGCAATGCCAAAGAA
>NW_011494688.1:847888-848244 GCF_000754665.1 Bison bison bison | reverse complement strand
AGTATGCAGGTCAGGAAGCAACAGTTAGAACTGGACATGGAACAACAGACTGGTTCCAAATAGGAAAAGGAGTTCATCAAGGCTGTATAATGTCACCCTGTTTATATAACTTTTATGCAGAGTACATCATGAGAAACGCTGGACTGGAAGAAGCACAAGCTGGAATCAAGACTGCCGGGAGAAATATCAATAACCTCAGATATGCAGATGACACCACCCTTATGGCAGAAAGTGAAGAGGAACTCAAAAGCCTCTTGATGAAAGTGAAAGTGGAGAGTGAAAAAGTTGGCTTAAAGCTCAACATTCAGAAAACGAAGATCATGGCATCCAGTCCCATCACTTTATGGGAAATAGAT
>NW_011494688.1:834222-847700 GCF_000754665.1 Bison bison bison | reverse complement strand
TGGGGAAACAGTGGAAACAGAGTCAGACTTTATTTTTCTGGGCTCCAAAATCACTACAGATGGTGACTGCAGCCATGAAATTAAAAGACGCTTACTCCTTGGAAGGAAAGTTATGACCAACCTAGATAGCATATTCAAAAGCAGAGACATTACTTTGCCAACAAAGGTTCATCTAGTCAAGGCTATGGTTTTTCCTGTGTTCATGTTTGGATGTGAGAGTTAGACTGTGAAGAAGGCTGATCACCAAAGAATTGATGCTTTTGAACTGTGGTGTTGGAGAAGACTCTTGAGAGTCCCTTGGACTCCAAGGAGATCCAACCAGTCCATTCTGAAGGAGATCAGCCCTGGGATTTCTTTGGAAGGAATGATGCTAAAGCTGAAACTCCAGTACTTTGGCCACCTCATGCGAAGAGTTGACTCATTGGAAAAGACTCTGATGCTGGGAGGGATTGGGGGCAGGAGGAGAAGGGGAGGACAGAGGATGAGATGGCTGGATGGCATCACTGACTCGATGGACGTGAGTCAGTGAACTCCAGGAGTTGGTGATGGACAGGGAGGCCTGGCGTGCTGCAATTCATGGGGTCGCAAAGAGTCGGACACGACTGAGCGACTGACCTGACCTGATCTGATCTGATCTGAATAAGTAAATAGATTTATAAACACACACACATTCTCCATATATATGCATACATATAATCAATATAATAGAAAAACACCATCCTGGAATCTCCAAAAAAACTAGTTGAACCAGATATTCAATATGAATGGCTGGTAAAATTATAGAGTCATAATCATATTATGCATCTTAAGGCATAAGGAAGAAGGCAATAACACCTATTTTAGTAGGTCTACCCAAAACTTTGAGCTCAAGCTTCTATATCTGACTACTGATTTATAGAAAATAAAGAAGAAAGTTGAAATTATTAAAAGATATTTCAGGAGTATAATCAGCAAAATGCAGACTCTGGATTTATAGGACAAACATTCCAGTTTCTTTAACAAATAAATTTCAAGAAGAAAGTGAAAATATAGCCATGGAGAAATATCTCCTAACACTCAACAGCACTGGGATAAAGTACAGACTTTAAGTATCAGAGAAACATATAGTCGAGCTTAGGATTCCTCACCTGAAAAACAGTAGTTTATCTCATAGGGTTGTTGTGATTATTTAGATAATGAACATAAAACACTAGCTCATTGCCTAACTTATGGTACCTGCACAATAAACATTTTTATTATCTTCATCATTAGAAAATATGCACTGCATGGACAATTAAATGAATGGAATACATCTAATAAAAATACTGAATGTGAAGCATTCTTAGATCATGTTGGTCATGTCATTTACAAAATATTCATTGTGCACTGGAGCTGGTGCAGGAGGTATGAGAAGGAATAAAATGTGACCGCCACTCTTGCAATTTTGGCTTTTCAAAAAGAAATCATCCCTGCTTACAGTGTGTCAAAGTTCACTAACATTCTGATGGGAAGAACTTCTAGCAAGAATGTCCATCAAATGGTTGATCTTTCATATAGAACCTGACTGAGGGGTGGATAATGCTCATTGTCATGATGATTTACTCTGCATCACTGAATCATTTCAGAATTACTAATGTTTTTACAGACACTGGTACTCTTGCCTGGCTCTTTTCTACTTTTGCTCCTTCCACCTGTTCCTCTTTTCTATCCACAAGGTTTCCTTTCACTCCATATACTTCCTGAGGAGCAAAAGCCTAGGACATATTCATCTGTATGTCTTGGAAGAGAAAGAGGATAAATAAACAAGCCTGCCAGAATGTTAAGAGAACAAATACTTCCTCATTGCAGAAGAGACAACTGACCCACTTAAAGGTGAGATACAGATGACTAATGCAGTACAGACAGTTCCCACCTTATAAACACTCTGCTTACAAATGACCCAGACACACACTACTTCCCTTCCCCAGTCCCAACCCAGCAAGCTGCTATTGCCATGGAAACCTCTAGGGGCAGGAAGGGGGAAGAAACCTGAAGGTTTTAGAAAATCAGAGGGTTCAAAATAAAAGGGAAGAAATTGAGAAAAGAATAGCTTGTCTTCCCAAGCATGAACTCTGTATTATTGCCTGATTTTCTAACTATGGAGGGCCACGATTAGCAGGCAGGAATTCTGAAAAAGACAACCACTTCTGATGGGAGTTTTGGCAATAATAGTCTATTACTTTGAGGCTAACTTTTCACTAATGATACGATTCTTAACACCAGTATTTTAATCAGGGACAGAAAGGTGCTCTGACTTTGCCAGCCATAATGGTAGTCAGCATCCTAAGCACAGCATGCTCACCACTCCTAAGTACAATTCACAGCCACCACATGTACGAAACCCTAGCCACCATTTGCATGTGTAAAACAATAGAAAAAGGAGCCCCTCTTATTCTCATTCTTCGGCAAAGATAGATGATATATACCTGGGACAGTCAGTAGCAAAGCCTGGCTGCTGAGAAAGGCCAGCAGAAGTAGGAGGGAGGGAGGTCAACATACAAAGAAGCAGCTGATCTGAAAGATGGACAGTGAAATAGAGACAGAGGGAGAGAAAAGGGCATGGGGGGAGTCTGGTGAAGTCATTTTAGCTCCTAGAAGTTATTACTTCTTGGTTACATAAGACAGTCTCCTTGTGTGTGATACACTTTGAATTGTGTTTTTTGTCCCTTATAAACAAGATCCCTGACTAACACAGCTTCAGTCTCAGACCCACTCACTGGTTTCTTTGCTGCTTGTCTTCTCCCGGGCCAATCAGCATGTCGTCCCCTGGTTTCCCTGAGTTTTGACCTCTCTGCCTCAGTGCTTTGTCCCAAGGGCAGCTCCAGGAGTGATGCTGGCCAGTGTCCCTAGATTAATGTCTCTCTCCGGAGTGAGCCTGTGAGGGGTAAATGCTATTCTTGTAGGTGCAGCGCCCCTTACTAGTTGTGTGATCTGAGCCTTATTTTCCTTCCATGTTGTTAGATACATCTTGAACAGTACCAAACGTAATTTCAAATATTTAATAATTTTTGAAAAAAAGTGCAGATAAACTGTAAGAGTAAAAAAAAAAACCTGGGTTCTAAATATATGCATTGGAAGAATAAGTTGAACAATAGAATATTTTGTGTAACCAGTGTGCACTTGTTTCATTCCACATCTTTAGTTAAAGTTTTTGCCAATTTTATTTCAATGTGTAGTCATTTCCTAGAAATCACATGACCTAGAATCTTTTTAAAAAAAAATTTTTTTTTTGTTTTATTACGAGGAGGGAAAACACTAAAAAACAAATCTTGTTTAATTCCACCTTCCTAAGTATTTCCTTCCAAATTGTATCTAATGTATTCATATTTTTCCATAGGTGAAATCACAGTGATATAACTTTGTCTTTTTGCTTCCTCACTTATATTAATAAAGTCTTTCTACATGCCTGATCTTCATCAATAAGTATATAAGTAATATAACTATATATATATCTAATTTAATAATTTTAGCTATTCCTTCCTGTAGATATAACTGATATGACATAGCTAATTTATATTCTCCATCTGTTGGACATCTTCATTTTTTCCCAAATAGATTATGAATGCTGGAATGAAAAGTGGGATTACTGGGTCAAAACTCTACAAGCAACTCTTGCCATTTTATGTAAAATTACCCAAAGAATTTTCCTGAGTTATCCCACCACCAGCAAGTGTGGGGATATGTGTATGGATGTTTCATTTGTAATACAGGAGATCCTGTCTTTGGTATTGTATTATTTTTCTTTTCTTATGGAACATGTTACCACTTAATGGACACCATATAAATTAAAATCTGAATTTCAGAAAGACAATAATTAAGACCAAAGAAAGGAAACAAAAATAAAGCTTGCAAGTATGTAAAATTTCTATTTCTGAATCTCTTTTAAATTAACAGTATTAACCTATACTGTTTATTATTTCTTTCCATCTTTTAACCTCATCATTTGTTGAATTGTGAACCATTGCAAACATTGTTGAAATCTGAGACTCACTCATTCTTTTTATTTTTTTAACTATTTTATATTGGATTATAGCCTGATCGGGGCTTCCCTGGTAGCTCAGCTGGTGAAGAATCTGCCTGGAATGGAGGAGACCCTAGTTCGATTCTTGGGTCAGGAAGGTCCCTGAAGAAGGGATAGGCTACCCACTCCAGTATTCTTGTGTTTCCCTGATGGCTCAGCTGGTAAAGAATCTGCTTGCAATGCAGGAGACCTGGGTTCAACCCCTGGGTTGGGAAGATCCCCTGGAGAAGGGCATGGCAACCCACTCCAGTATTCTTGCCTGGAGAATCCCCATGGACAGAGGAGCCTGGTGGGCTACAGTCCATGGGGTCACAAAGAGTTGGACACAACTGAGCGACTAAGCACAGCACAGTATATAGCTTGGTTAACAAAGTTGTGATCGTTTCAGGTGGACAGCAAAGAGACTTAGTCATACATATACATGTATCCATTCTCCCCCCAAATCTCCTCCCATCCAGGCTGCCACATAACATTGACCAGAGTTCCCTGTGCTATACAGCATGACCTTGGTTATCCATTTTAAATATAACAGTGTACATATCAATCCCAAACTCTCCAACTAGCCCCTCCCCCATCCTTCACCACTGGTAAGATAAATACCTTTCCCTCTTTTAGACATCATAACTTATAAAGAATAAGGTAATTTTGCACATACATACTATCCTTCCAATAAGGACTCTTGTTTCATGGAGTATTAAAATAAGGATGCAAATTTGTCATTTTATGAAAGTGTGAATGTGTTAGTTGCTCAGTTGTGCCCAACTCTTTGTGACCCCATGGACTGTAGTCCGCCAGGCTCCTCTGTCCATGGAATTCTCCATGGACAAGAATACATGGACAAGGCAAGAATATTGTAGTGAGTTTCCATTTCCTTCTCCAGGGGATCTTCCCACCCAGGTATGGAACCCAGGTCTCCTGCACTGCAGGCAGATTCTTTACTGCCTGAGCCACCAGGGAAGCCCACTCTTCCCAAGAAGGAAGTATACTTTACAGAAGACAAAACCGTAAGTAACAACAACAAAAAAAAAAGGTAAAAGTCACAGAAGGGAAAACCTAGAGGTTTCCTTTGAGAGGTTTTACAGAGTCACAAAAAAGAGGGATTAAAATTTATGAACCAATATAATCCAAAAATTTCCCATGTTTTTCTGACACTTTACACATCTACCTTCTCTTTTCCAAATTTGAACCTTGTATCCAAGCTGTAAAGCTCCAGGTTGCTTTACTGAGGAAGAAGTAACAGGCTGAGGTGGGTTATACGGTCCTTGGATGTGGGCTCTGGAACAATCTTTAACGTTGGAATTCTGCCAAGAATGAGGAGCAGCTCTGGGCTAGACTTAGGACAATGAAGAGTGAGATGACAGACACATTAAACAGTTGTGGTCAGACTGCAAAGACTAGAAGTCCTAAAATAGACTGGATGCAAACTTGAGAGACAGTTTTCAACTCTTTGCTCGTTTATCAGAGAAATGTACATAGATGTCATAAAAGTAATAAGGTGCCACATATCTAATGATATAAGGATCATATTCCAAATGCCATCCTCTAAACTTTTGGATTTAAACTATTCACCCACAGGTTTTTGTAAAAAAAAAAAAAAGAAAGCAAAATAAATATTTAAAAAAACTTTCTAGTTCAAACTAGTCTACACTGCAGGTTATTGAGGGGTAATGTATGCGAAGGACTGAGTGCATTCAACCCATCATTCATTCAACAAGTTTTTATTGAGACCTATTAGAAGTGAGAAATTCAGTAATGAATACGTAAGGTCCTTTCCTTCTGGGCACATACACTTTCAGAGGTAGAACAAGATGGGGCAGACTAATACCTACAATTAAATGAAACTAATATATATAACAAATGTAATAATAGAAAATTGCATCAAGTCCCTGAAGAAACACACAAGAAACTGAGACAGAGAATGACAAACTTGAAGTGAGGAGACTCTAAACAAGAAACGGCTCTTTGAACTTATGGTTACCACGGGGGAAAGTGGGCAAGGATAAATTGGGACATTGGGACTGACATATACAACTACGATGTATAAAACAGATAACTAATATGGACTTACTGTGTAGCACAGGGAACTCTACTCAATACCCTAATGATCAAATGAAAAGAAATCAAAAAGAATGGATATATGTATGATTGATTCACTTTGCTGTATACCGGAAACTAACACAACATCGTAAATCAACTATACTCCAATAAAAATTAATTTAAAAAAAAAGAAAAGAAATGGCTCTTTGCACTTTGTCGTGTCTATCATTTTAAAGATCTGTGCCAGTCCTTCCCTTCTTCCTCTAGCCTCGACCAAACTACAGCTGCCACAATGTTCTGTTGGGGGTCAGGGCAGGGTGCCCCCAAAAATGCCACAATGGCAGAGTGATTATTTTTAATTAAAGTTACTTAAGAAATAAATGGCCAATGCCAGAGGGACACTCTGACCCTCATTTCTGTCTCCCTGAAAGCAGGAAATAAATCTGTCATGTCGAAGGTACACTCCCTGCATCTGGAGGTAGAAGGACATGCTTATTGCCAGAGAGAGGGATCTCAGGTTAAGAAGCCTGTAGAAACGAACCTTGTTTTTTAACTGACTACCCCAAGCCCAAACTGTTCAGATTCTTTACTAATTGAGCACTCAAAGCCTAAATTTCTTTTATCAATTCTTGATGAATTTCTTTTATCAATTATTGAATTTCATCAATTCCTCACAAATTTATTGTTTAAAAAAGTGAAGTCGCTCAGTCGTGTCCAACTCTTTGCGACCCCATGGACTGTAGCCTACCAGGCTCCTCCGTCCGTGGGATTCTCCAGGCAAGAGTAGTGGAGTAGGGTGCCATTGCCTTCTCCAGGGGATCTTCCTGACCCAGGGATCGAACCCAGGTCTCCCACATTCCAGGCAGACGTTTTAACCTCTGAGCTTCCTGCTTCGGCCACTTTCTGAGTTCTATTTCTACAGGGTCTCCATGCACACAAATTAAAATGTGTTTCTTTTTCTCTTGATAATCTGTCTTGTGTCAGTCTTCGAATCCAGGTTACTAGTCCAGCCAGGAGAACTGGAGCAGAGTAGAGGGGGACGGTTCCCCTCCTTACATACACACACACAGTCACACATACTCACTCCTCTTTTCTGATGACCCCAAGAAGAATCCAAGACTTGGCTTAGGATTATGAGTTTAGAAACCCCTGCTTTAAAGAAACTGCATGCCACAGGTATTCCTAGTAGCCCCAAATGAGACTTGGTTATTGGAATTGCAGCTTGACATTTTTTTCCAATCACCACGTTCATCTCTCATATCCTCGTAACCAAAAAAGCTAAGGCACAACAGCATTTGAAAGAAAGAATAGCTGACTTTAGACACAATGAAAGAAAAACTTATGGGTGGGAAAGCAGCATCAGCATTCATGTGTGTTGAAGCCAAAATACTTTCTCCAGCACTGCTGTCTATATTGACTTTCCTCCAGGGAAAGTCAGTATCTATGACCGCTATCAACATGGACAGTGCAGAAGTGGCTCTCCTGAGGTTAGAAACAGTCTAACTCTAGTTCTCAATACAGTCTTCACTAACTCAAAAGAAATTAGATAAATCCTATCTTGGAATTTGCACCTCGAGGCAGCTTTCTGCTTCCCTGGTGGCTCAGAAGGTAAAATCATCTGCTTGCAATGCTGGAGACCCAGGTTCAATCCCTGGGTCAGAAAGATCCCCTGGAGAAGGAAATGGCAACCCACTCCAGGACTCTTGCCTGGAAAATTCCATGGATGGAGGAACCTTGTAGGCTATAGTCCATAGGGTCGCAAAGAGTTGGACACAACTGAGTGACTTCACTTTCACTTTTTATCTTGGAATTTGGACCTCGAGGCAGCTTTCTGCAAGTCTCTGAAGAGAGGCGTAGGAGTCCTAGCAGTGGGGAATCACACCAGCAAAACATATCTCACCTGGGATCGCAGAGGGGGAAGGAGGTGGAGCAAGTTCCAACTGCGCCGCCCACGCACTCCCACCCTTGTGCTTAATTAATGTGTGACGGCAGGCATACATCGATTTCTAGAACGGCCTTCTTGTCTTAAATGAAAACATGGAGCATTTTTAAATGGAGCATGAGTCATGCTCCAGTTCTAGAGTTCTGCTCCAAGGTACAGGCCTTAATTTTTCATTTTGGCAAAACTTCAGATACAATGAAGTCAGGGAAACGAGCTCAAAAATGCCAAAGCACTTTGTTGGATCTTTCTGACCACTGCTTCAAGAAATACACATGAATTCTCCTTAACTAGACTCATTTGAGATCATTTAACCGTAAAGAGAAAGCAAATGAATAAAGTTTTGTTTTTAAATAATACAGTCATCAGGAAAGAATTGAAGTTGATCATATTAACTTCCTGGAGTGCTGACTAAAAGTAGGATTCACTCCTGAGTTCCTATATGGCCTGATAAATCCACTGAATACAAAATCCATGTCTTAATTCAAACAAATAAATGCGAAAGTGTGATGTTTGAGGCCTTAGCACATAGTTAGGAGAGGTCTTAGTGGCAGCTTCTGCCCTCACACCTAGATAAGTTTTTTTAACTCAATCTATGTAAGGTTAGCACTTAGCTGGTTGAGAGTGTTAATTACGCCTCTGCCACTGACATAACCTTCATGGTCATTTGTAGGCAATGTGTAGAATGGACAATCAGAGAGAGATTCTGGGTCAGTTAAACAGACAATGGAAAGAGAAGAAATTTAATTTTGTATCTTGGGACTAAAAACACAATTAAGAAGAAATTTTTAATGTGTTATTCCCAAGCAAAGCAGCCACCCAGAGGTGCCTGGCCCACAGTTGCCAGAGCATCTGCAGCTTGTGTCTTGGACCACGTGGGTGGGTGTTGAAGAGCCCATACGGGAAGATGCTCATTGCCTGCATGGTAGGCAAATGGCAGGTGGACTGTCTTCCAACTGCCTTTTAACTGCTACAAACTCCTGAATCTGGTGGGCAATGTAATCCACGAGAAAGGCAGAGGGGCACTGAGGAAGAACTAAGCACTTCCTACATGCTGATAATAATAATGATCATACACTGCTATGAATCAACATCTGAGATTAAATGAATGTATTTGTATTCATAGCTAACTCTAGTTCCTAATTGACTTGTTGCCCTCATATTAAGAGCCATGTAGTTTTGTTCTCATGCAGACTTTTCCTCTCTGTCATTAAAGTTGAGCAATGAGGCTTAGTGGTATAAGCAAAGCCCTCTAGACAAGAAGATGAAGGAGAAAGTCTGCTCCAATCAGAACCTGGAGATCACGGTTAGGCATGGTTGGGGAGGGGAGGGAAAGTAAGCTAAGTGACCCATGAACTGACCTTGACAAACAGGGCAGAGGATTATTACACAGCTTTGAATAAAAGGCCAAAATCAGAGTAGTTTTTTACCCACTGCCCATGTGGAATCCTGGAATGAGGCATATGTTCAGGGGATCCTGTCAATCTCTGGTGAGGGGCTGGGCAAAGGAGGACAGGCAGTGCTCTTTGCTCCCTACGGTCTGGCCCATGGTGTGCGCAGAAATTCCCCCTGCGCCCCGGTGAGGGTCTGGAGAGAGACTGGGAGGATCACAGGACTGGCCAAGGCCTGGAGTTGGGAAGAGACCCTCAGTGACAGGTGGCACAGCAGCAGCGGATCCCCCTGTTCACCAAAAGATCAAATGAAACTAGTTTTCCTGTACTGAATGCCATTCAGACCAAACCATCCGTCCCATGGCAAGACAAGTTAAGACAGAGAACATGTAAACGTGCCCTATCACCAGGAAACCTCATAAGCTTTTCCCCTACACAGAGAAACCATCTATGAGATAATAGAAAATTTATATATTACCAGTTTCTGGCACAGGGCTCCCCAAACCCTTGTAATCTCCTAAGTGCTAAGAGTATTAGGAGTGTCTTTTCTTCTAATATTTGATCTCTAACCCCACCTCCTTGACACAGGGCTCCTAAATCCCCTGGGAATTTTCTGGGTGACAGCAGTGTTTTTTGTTCTACTGAGGTGACTTTAAGTGGGTCCTTGAATAGAGGCCAGTCACCAGAAAGACCAAGCTATGATTAGAAGCTTGGAATTTTCAGTCCCAATCCCCATTCTCTGGGGCTGGATATGGAGTTAATGATCGATCACACTTACACAATGAAGCCTCCATAAAAATCTCAAAAGCATGGGATTTGGAGAGCTACCAAGTTGGTGAACCCTAGAAAGTGCTGGGAGAGTGGCAGGCCAGAAGGGTGTACTTCCCACACACCTCGGCCTATGCGTGCTTCTCTCCCATCTGAATGTTCACCTGTAGCCTTCATCATATCCTTTTATAATAAACTGGTAAACACTAACTAAACTCTTTTCCTGGTTCCTGTGAGCCACTCCTGCAAATTAATGAAACCCAAACAGGGAGTCATAGTAACCTCTGATTTATAGTAGATGGATCAGAAATACAGGGGATAACATAGACTTGCGATTGGCTTCGAAAGTAAGGTAGGAGCTGTCTAGTGGGACCGAGCCCTTAACCTGGAGGATGTGATGCTGTCTCCAGGTTGATGATGATAGAATTAAATTGTAGGACACCCAGATGATGCTGCAGAGAATTGCTTGTGTGTGGGGAAATATGTGTGTGGGGGGTGGGGGATGTCCACACACATCTTTTGTCAGAAGTGATGTGAGAGTAAAAGAGAGGAAGACAGGTTTTCTTTACACCATCTTTGGAAAAAATAAGGGCAGGAGCCAAGTGCCCCCATTACCAAGATGGACCTCTAAGTATTTCCTGGGAAGCCTTTTAAAACAAAAAGACAACGTAGTTTCTTCCACCCACCTAGAGCAGCCCTCTGCTGCCTAGCAAGTGGTTATGAAAGATCTCATATAGGAAGTAAAGAAGCTGTACTTTCTTGGACATCTGGTAGAATGTGTAAATTTGCTACCCTGGTATCATAGCTAACATTTATTAAGTTATTAAGTGTTACTACAGGCCTGGTACCACACAAAGTGTTTCACAAACCTTATTTTACTTAATCTTCACTCTGAATAAGTACTATTATTATCCCCTTTTACAGCTGAAGAAATAGAGGCAGAAAAAGATTAAGTAACTTTCTCAAAGTCTGTGGTGGAGTGAGGATTTGAATTCAAGCACTCAGATGGAGAACCCATATTCTTAACCCTTTTTTTTTGGTATGTTCTTAAAAAACCTTCCTTTTATATAACATCTATGTCAAAGAGCTTCCTATGTAGCTCTCCATTTACTTGACTAAGAACAATTCTGAAATTATATTGTTTGATGACAAAAGGAGGCTACCAGGAAATCTGGAGAGAGTGACCTTATGTACATGAATTTTGTGTACATTCTTATACTCAGAGAATTAGCTGGAATGATATTCACTGAAATATTTAAATTGTTGACCCTGGATTATAGGATTTGAAGTGAGTTTTAAATTCTTCTTTATTATTTCCTGATTAATTAAAATTTTATAAGATTATGGCTTCACTTTTAAGTAGAAGGCTTCATTTTTAAGTAAAAAAATACTCTTAAGTTTGTATTAATCAAGAGAGAACTGGCTTCACTATAATAACAAATCCTCAACTCTCAGTTGCTTATTAGCACATGCCATTTTCTTTCTTTTTTGCTAAAGATCTGGCAGCTCTACAGGGAAGCTTCCATTTGAATGGTAGCTCAGTAGTCAAGTCTGCTTCTATCTTAGAGTTCCACCATTTCAACCCTTATGGAGGGAGGGGATTACAGAGAATAAGGAATTTACACCTGCTGTTACATGTCTCCATCGGCCCAGAACCAATTCCATGGCCCCACTTAAACTGCAAGAGGTAGGAAGTGCCCCAGAATGAGAGAACTGAACATAACAAATGCAAGTAATCTCTATCATAAGGTGATTTCCATTTTGAAGACCATAAAAACAGAGTATGGCCTCTAGAACCCAGGCTGCCTGGGTTCATATCCCAACTTAGACAGTTAATGACTATATGACTTTGAGCAAGCTATTCAACTTCATTGTGCCTCAGAGTGTTATCCAGTGAGGATAACAGGTTGTTGTTCGTATTAGATGAGGTTATACACTGCTAGGCACAAAAATTGTTCACAAAAATGACCAGGATAACCTATCCCAGGGCACATATGTGCCCACTTGCAATGTGATTTTCCACTCCTCTCATAAAAATGTAGTTTATCTCCCTGCCCTTGGATCTGGGTTGCACCTGTAACTTGCTTTGACCAATAGAATGTGGTGGAAGTGATGTTGGGACTTCTAAGCCTAGAACTTAACCAGCCTTAAAGCTTTTGCTCTCACCTCTTGGAATTCTTCCCTGAAATTCCCATGTGAAGAAGCCCAGTCTAGTCTACTAGAGGATGAAAGATCAACAGAGGAGACACAAGCTGTCCCAGTTGAGGCCCCCTTAGACCCCCCAGCTAACAGCTACCACCAAGTGCCAGACATTTGAGAGGGGACAATCAGGCCATTAGCGTGGACAGATAATTTGTAGTCACATACACAACCATAGGCAAGAAAGGCAGAAAAACCATCAGGATGAACCAAACCCAAACGGCTGACTCAGAGAATGATGAGTATAAATAAAATGTTTGTTACTTTGAACCACTAAGTGTAGCACAACATCTGTCTTAGCTCCATCACACTGCTTAGCACAGCACCCGGAGCACAGTAAGTATTTAATAGCAAGTGGTGTTATCATTATCTTCATCTAATTTAAAGCTCATAATAGTTATATAAGGAAGCCAGAACAGACAATTTCTAATCTCATTGCATAGATGAGGAAATGAAGGATAAGAGATGGCAAATGGTTTGTCCAATATGCAGAGTCCTTAGGAAGTCAATTGGGCATTTAAGACTCGACCCTGTGAACGCTTCTCCAGAACCTGCCTATTCTCCACCAATAAACCCCTTCATGAACAGGAGCAAGCGACAGTGGAAGATTTTCTCCTACAGTTTTCCGATTACTAACTTCCCACCAAAGTGCACAATCGGCCTCCCAGTGCCCAAGTCTTTCCTGCTGATGATCTACAGAATCAGGATGAACTTGTCAACTTGAGAAAAAGTAAAATTTTTTTAATGGCAAAGAAAATCGTTTCCTTGGAGGAGACTTGGAAAAAATAACCTTCTCTGTGAAATCAGAAATGATTTCAAGGGGGCTTCCTTGGTGGTCCAGTGGTGAAGTGCCCACTTTGCAGTGCAAGGGACACGGATTCGATCCCTGGTCTGGGAAAATTCCACATACCGTGGATACAACCAAGTCCATGCAGCACAACTGCTGAGCCCGCGCTCTAAGGCCTGTGTGCCGCAACAAGGAAACCCCCGCAGTGAGAAGCCTGTGCGCTGCAATTATAGAGTAGCCCCCACTTGCTCAACTAGAAAAATCCTGCGTAGCAATGAAGACCCACCAAGCCAAATAAATAAATAAACCTTCCAAAAA
>NW_011494688.1:825830-834122 GCF_000754665.1 Bison bison bison | reverse complement strand
ATGAGATTGGTGGGGAATCCATGTGCCTGATTCAGCAGTGATCAAAATTTTCTCAGAATGATTCCCACCACCTTTTAGTGACAGACCCCACTGACCTGTCTGTCAATCACAGATATTTACAAGTCCCTAAACCTAACAGCTCCCCACCAACTCCTGCAGAAAGTTTTTTGGTCATGACTGTATCTCAGTTATTTTTAAAGTTTCTTGCTCTTTCACAGGTAAATGATGAGTTCTATACCATTGAGCTGACAGAGATTTATTTCTTCTGTATGTAAACATTTCTAATCCTTCCACCTCCCCAAAGTCGAACTGCAAACATAACTAACTCATCTCTTTCCTTTCTTCCCTCATGAAAAATTCATCAGCAAGTCATGTTTGTCCTTACCTTCACATTCTACCCGAAGTCCATCTACTTCTCACCATCTCTACTATGACAGCTGCTCATTTCTCACTTGAACCAGAACAATAGGCTTCCAACTGGTCTCCCTGCTTGCACGCTCTATAATAATAGTGTTCAGCAGAACTTTCTGCGGTGCTGAAAAAATTCTATGTCTACATTGTCCAATATGGTTGCCATTAGCCACATGTAGCTATTTAAATCTGTCTGGTTCAACTGCAGAATTAAATTTTAATTTAAACATGAGTAGCCACTTAGAGTTAGTGGTAACAATACTGGACAGTACAAATAAATAACACTCTGCAAATCACACAATTTACCTGCTTAATATCTTTCACTGCAATTAAAATAAAATATAAAGTCCCTGCCTGGCCCGCAGGGTCTGTCATGGTCTGGCCTCTGCCTACCTTCTCCCCCTAGCTCAATACACTCCAGGCCCAAGTCAAGTTCAGCCAGACTCTCAAATACATCACGTTCACTATCTCTAGCATTTGCGCTCCTTCTTCCATGGATCCTCACATAATCAACTCCTCCTTCTCATTCAAATTCCTGCTCAAATGTTACCTCTTCAGAGAACCTTCTCTGGCAGCATCCCTGCTGCTGCTGCTGCTAAGTCACTTTAGTCGTATCCGACTCTGGGCAACCCCATAGACAGCAGCCCACCAGGCTCCCCCGTCCCTGGGATTCTCCAGGCAAGAACACTGGAGTGGGTTGCCATTTCCTTCTCCAATGCATGAAAGTGAAAGTGAAGTCACTCAGTCGTGTCCGACTCCTAGCAACCCCATGGACTACAGCCTACCAGGCCCCTCCGTCCATGGGATTTTCCAGGCAAGAGTACTGGAGTGGGTTGCCATTGCATCCCTAGTCTGTCCTAAATCCTATCACATTTAACACATTGTAAGAAACACAACATTTATCATAAACTGAAACAATTTGTTTCCATGTATTTGTTTTTCAGTTTGATTGTGTCCTCTAGAAAATAAAAAAAAAAAGGCCACTACACTCAGGGACTTGGTTTATTTATCACTCTCCTAGTGTCTTGAATGAATCGGACCCATTAGGTGACAGTCCAGTAGTCAGTGTTTCTTAGAAAAGGAGAGAATTACATGTTGTTTTTTCTATGTCTGAACAATTATTGACCACAGGCAACATGTCCTAAAACTGGGCCCTAACCGATGGGCTCAGAATTACTCTGGGAGGTATGAGAGCTGTGGAAATCATTTAGCCTTTCTTTCTCTTTCTCCATAAGATTCTATTTCTTCTCACTGATGACAAAAGAAATGATCTCTAGTGAGAATGAAATGATGGAGGCTATTTGAAATTCTCCCACCCCTATGAACACAGTGAATGTGAATGAACAATCTCAGGAAAAGTCTTCACAAAGCTACTTGCTCACTGACCACCTTTTGGGAAGAATTATGGATTGACCACAGCATTAAGGGGTAAGGTCCATAGTAACTAATGAAGCTTTCAAGGTTAGCCCATGCTATTTGAATGAGGAACTGCTGAGACTCAAATCTGCATCTCAGCACTAACTCACCTGCAAGCTCTTTGATTTCCTGAAAGATCTTTCATGAGGATACCCATGCTTACTAAACCTTTCTTGACCTAGTCCAGACTGAGGATGAAACCAAAAAGCCTAGGGATTTAGCATTTTAGTCATACTTTCACATGTCAGTACCTTTAAGGTAGGCTCACACAGAGTGATCATGAAGTAGTTAAACAGCAAAATCTCCGAATTCTAGTCAGTGAAGAATGTCTGAGATAGAATATCATAGGGTCAGGACTTCTGTGTGAAGAGGGGGACATTTCAAGGCAAAGACTCATCATTCATTCATTTCCTTCAATAAACATTTAGGAAGCTCCTGCTGTGTGCCAGTAACTTAGGAGAGGAATGGGGTAACAGAGACAAAGATAATGAAGCCTATAGTTTTTGACCTGGGACAATGCCCCATCACTTTTCTGATGATAAGCCCTGCCCCAGAGCCACAGGGCTGGCCAACAACTGGGCACCACACCCCTGTCCTCGGCCAGAGGAATTTTAATCGGGGACAAATAGAAAAGGCTGCCATCTGTCTCTGGGGACACCTTTTTGGAAACCCAGTACCATCATGGCTAAATTGTCCATCATGTGGAAGAACACTGTCTGCAGTAGCAGGCAAGGAAGCCATTACAGAGACTGAAGTAAAGGGAGGGAGGAGGAGTGGAAGGAGGCTAAGAGGGAGACCACTGGGAACTGTGTGCCACTCGGATCCAGTCACGTCAAATACCAGCACCACCCCTCCCTTTTTAAAAATCCCTTTCATGATCTTGAGCCCATAAATCCTGCCCTCCCCAGCATGCACAGTTTTCTTTTCCCTTATACTGATTTCAGCCACCTGCAGCTGAGAGAATTTAGATAAACTCAGAGACTATGAGGAGGTCAATTTAGTAGCCAAGCAACCATATATATAAATAATTGCAGAATTATAATTACATAAATTTAATTGTATATAAATTATGCAGGCAAAAATACAATACACAGTCACTGCACAGAAGAGAGAATGATCAACTCTGCTTGGATGGTTCCCAGTCCATCAGCCAGGGCTTGGTTTATTCCTTTTTAGGGAATTGAGTAAATGCTAAGTCACAGATAAACAGCACACAGTTGCACTCTTACTCAAGACAGGATTTGTGACACCATATTCAAGCCTAGAAGAGCACAAATCTGCCAAGCTGAGGAACTGCAAAAGATGCAAATGGAATAGTATTAGAAAAATACATACCTATGGTTCAACAGACGTGGTCTACTTGGTGTGGCAGATTAGAGACACACACATTCTTTCCTACTCATCCTAGTGAGAGGTGGGGTCTAATTCCCCTCCTCTGGATGGGCCTTCCTGACTTGCCTAATCAATAAAAAGCAGTAGAAGTGATGTTCTAGAGAGCTTAGGTCATAAATGGTTGTTGTTTTATGCCACTAAGTTCTGAGATGATCTGTTAGGTAGCAATAGATAACCAAAACACTTCCCATAGGAGGAGAGTGCATGTTATGTTGGAGATAAAACTAGAAAAACTGGCAGATCCTGGAGGGTTTGGATTTTATCTAACAAATCTTGAGGGACCATGAAACACTTGCCTTCTTGAACAATCATTTCAGACAGGATTATGGAGACTGGATTGGAGGTGAACCAATCCAGAGTGAGGGACACCAGTTACCGATAACTACAGTCATCTAGGCAAGAGGTGAGGAGGACCTGGCCTGAAACACTAACAATGGAATCTGAAAGGAAAGAGTAGAAACAGGACGTTATGCGTAGGCAGAAACCGGGTGCCTATGTATCGATTAGATGAGAAGCTTAAAGGAGGAAGGCAAACATCAAGGTTTGGATGACTGAAGTTGCCATTAACCACGTAAAAACTATAGGAGGATGACATGATTAAGAGTTCAGTTTTTGACATAATTAACTTGAGGGAATCTGAATGGAGATACCTACTAGACACTGAGGTCACAAGAGCAATTAAATACTCACTTACACAATGTTTTGTTCAGTGTCTATCTTTCCCGGCTAGATTTCGAGCAGAGATTATTTTCCTTACTGATCACTAAATACTCAGCACCTGACTGCCAGTGTGTCTAGGGTAGAGCCAGCTTTCAAATAATATTTGTTGAACTAATGAATCAATGAAATGAATTCCAGCAGGGGACTCGAATCACCATGATTCTCAACTTTAAATATTGAACTTATCTGGATACCTTTCAAAGTCACTGATGCTTGGGTTACCCCCCTCCACACCCCGGAGGTTCTGATTAAACTGGTTTTGGCTGCGGCCTTGGATTAGCACTTTTGAGACTACCCAACCGATTTTGATGAACAGTCATACTGGATGCACAGATCTGGGCAGAATCCGCATACCAACAGCTATGACTTTAAAGTTGTTCCTGTCCCAGCAAAAAGCTAAGGTGGACTATAAAACTCTAATATAAAATTACTTCCCACGTTTCTGTCCACAAAACACAGAGTAGAGGAGCAAAAAAATCAGAGCTCTTAGCAGGAATCCAGGAGGCAGTAGCAAACATTTTGCCATGTGACGGTTAAAGGAACTAAAACCTCCTTAAATTTCAAAATTACACAGAATTATACAGTAGATAATAGAAACAGCATTAGCCAGACACATAGAAACCACAGAAATATGGTTCTGGGCTTCAAACAATACCATTAAAGAAAATGAAAGAAAATTCACACAGTGGAAGAAACAAAACTCTATCTGGTAAGGGGCTTGTATCCTGAAAACAAACCTTACAACTCAATATTGAGAAGAAAAGTAACCTAATTTTAAAAATAAGCAAATAGTTTCACCTACCTTCTGTATGATAATGACTCCTTTCATCCATATCTCCAGCCCAGATCACTCCTTGGAGCCTTTCAGGACACCTCCAGTAGGATAGTCTGTGAGACAAATAAAAACTTACAGACCCCAAACTGAATTAACTATGGGTCCCCACCAACCTGTCCACCTCATAGTCTTGAGTTATCTTCTGTCCCCTCTCTTCTCTCATCTCCTATATCCATCAATCACTGAGTCTTACTCAATTATGCTCAGAATGACCCACAGTGCCCCCTCTCCATTGGCTTCTATGCAGAAGTTCACCTTTTTTCTCCCTTTTCCCCTAGTCAGCTCCTGCTGGCTGACTGTAAAGGTTCAGTCATCATGCTTCGTGAAAGAAAGCCTTCCTTGAGGTCCCCGTGGCTGTCCCAGAAGGCCAAGGAGGAGTCCCTGCGCTGCGTTTCTTGATTCAGTATGTTATGCTTTATAGCATTCTTCGTATCCTTTTTAAAGCTTGGGCTTTTTTTCCAGTTGATTTCCCTCACTGGACTAAAAACTCCCTAAAGACAGAATCTGTTTCATTCATTGTGTGCCTCCATTAGACATAGCACCACAAGCCCGGCATACAGTCATTCTTGAACTCAGTTTCAAGGAAGACTGGAAATAAAGTCCATATTAGTTAAATGTGAGCGCTCATATGTAAAAGTCTTCCCAAAGTGTGCTCCAGGAAATGGTACTTCTTTGGAGGCGGGAGGAAATATGCTCAAATAAGTTTGAGAAACAAAAGACACTGTTTTCTTGCTCTTGAAGATTCACAATGTTTTCTAGCATATCAAATACTATGAGAAATCCTTCAATACAGAAGTCCTTTTAAATTTTTCATCTGGCTTCCCAAGCATATTGAACACGGGGTCATTTGTTAATATTCTATAGAGCTGTTGGTCTGCCACTTCTCTTAGAATGCCAGATCAGGTTGTCACATCCTTCTTTTGGAGAAAATTTTCCCCTCTGCCTAGATCAGAAATGTGTAACATTTTTCTTTCAAGGATCAGAGAATATTTTAGATCTGGCCACATATGTCTGTATCACATATTCTTCTTTGTTCACTTTTTCCCCCTCCAATTCTTTAAAAATGAAAAAAAAGAAAAAACATTCTTTGCTCAATGGCCTGTGTGCTAGAAGATGATAGTTACCCGCAAATGTCCCAGATTCTATCATTTTTTACCACTCTTTTGGCCACAGTTATTTATTTGGTCTTGAGATGGGTACATAATCCCAGTTGTGACAATTAGAATCTTTTCATGGAAAAATTAGACTATGACTAAGAAACATCTGATTGCTCTTTTAAAATGAAGAGAGGCAACTTAAGAATAATTAGCAATAACTGTGTTCTGCCGTGTGGCATGAAAATAGAAGGCCAGACCTTGATAAGTGATAAGAATGAGGCAACTGAGAAGGAGATATAAACAGAGGATAGAGAATTTCCAGGGTATTTTATAGTACCCAGGGTTTGTGTTCAGTCTTTCCTGTGCTTCACAAATGGCTTCTGTCATATGCAACCAAGAGATCTAATAAATTCACTTTGAGAAATTAGAAAAAGAAAATAGGGAAAAGATTTCAACAGACATTTCTCCAAAGAAGAACATGCACATAGTCAATAAACATAAAAAAGAAGCTCAACATCATTAGTCATCATGTAAACACAAATCAAAACCGCAATGAGATACCATTTCACAAATGTTAGGATTGCTAAAACAAAATAATAACAACAAAACAACAAGTTGGACAAAATTGCTGAGAAATTAGAGCCATTATATATTGCTAGCAGCAATATAAAATGATATCAGCCACTTTTGAAAACAGTTTCACAAAACGTTAAACACAGAGTTTCTAAATGACTCAGCAGTTCCATTCCCAGGTATCAACACAAGAGAAATTAATGTTTTATGCAAAAACTAGTACTTAAATTTGTTCATAGCAGCAAGTTCATAACAGCCAAAAAGTGAAAACAATCTAACTGTCTACCAGCGAGTCAATGGATAAATAAAATGTAGTATATATCTATAATGAAACAACATTCAGCAATTAAAAAGGAAAAAGCAGATTTTTAGAGCAATGAAAATTCTCTGTATGATTTTATAATGATGGATATATGTCAATATGTTGTTGTTGTTCAGTTGCTAAGTCATGTCCAGCTTTTTGCAACCCCTTGGACTGCAGCATGCCAGGATTCCCTGTCCTCCACTATCTCCCAGAGTTTGCTCAAGTTTATGTTTATTCAGTCGGTAATGCTATCCAACCATCTGTCAGTATACATGTGTCCAAACCCAGAGAATGTACAGCAGCAAAAGTGAACCTATAAAGGATGGATAACTCTGGGTGATTATGTGTCAATATAGGTCCATCCCTGGTAACATTGTACAATGTACAAAAGTACAATGGTACAACACACCAAATTACCATTCTGGTGAGTAACGCTGATAATACAGGGAGACTATCCATGTATGGGAGCAGGAGATATATGACAAAACTATCTTCCTCTCAATTATGTTGTGAAACTAAAACTTCTCTAAAAAGTAAAATCTTTAAAAAAATACAGAGTTGATAAATTAGATATTTGGGATTACTAAACTGACAACTTTGGGGCTCCAAAATCACTGCAGATGGTAACTGCAGCCATGAAATTAAAAGACGCTTACTCCTTGGAAGGAAAGTTATGACCAACCTAGACAGCATATTGAAAAGCAGAGACATTACTTTGCCAACAAAGGTCCGTCTAGTCAAGACTATGGTTTTTCCAGTGGTCATGTATAGATGTGAGAATTGGACTGTGAAGAAGGCAAGAATTGATGCTTTTGAACTGTGGTGTTGGAGAAGACTCTTGAGAGTCCCTTGGACTGCAAGGAGATCCAACCACTCCATTCTAGAGGAGATCAGTCCTGGGTGTTCTTTGGAAGGAATAATGCTAAAGCTGAAACTCCAGTACTTTGGCCACCTCACGAGAAGAGTTGACTCATTGGAAAAGACTCTGATGCTGGGAGGGATTGGGGGCAGGAGAAGAAGGGGACGACAGAGGATGAGATGGTTGGATGGCATCACCGACTTGATGGACATGAGTTTGAGTAAGCTCTGGGAGTTGGTGATGGACAGGGAAGCCTGGTGTGCTGCGATTCATGGGGTCGCAAAGAGTCGGACATGACTGAGCAACTGAACTGAACTGAACCGAAAACTAAAATGGACTGGAATGGGCGAATTTAACTGCAATAGATGACCATTATATCTACTACTGTGGGCAAGAATCCCTTAGAAGAAATGGACTAGCCATCACAGTCAAAAAGAGAGTCCAAAATGCAGTACTTGGATGCAATCTCAAAAACAACAAAATGATCTCTGTTCGTTTCCAAGGCAAACCACTCAATACCACAGTAATCCAAGTCTATGCCCTGACCGTAATGCTGAAGAAGCTGAAGTTGAACGGTTCTCTGAAGACATACAAGACCTTCTAGAACTAACACCCCAAAAAGATGTCCTTTTCATTATAGGGGACTGGAATGCAAGAGTAGGAAGTCAAGAAACACCTGGAGATG
>NW_011494688.1:817611-825485 GCF_000754665.1 Bison bison bison | reverse complement strand
AAGAAGAGGTGGCAAGAATACACAGAAGAACTGGACAAAAAAGATCTTCATGATCCAGATAATCACGATGGTGTGATCACTCACCTAGAGCCAGACATCCTGGAATGTGAAGTCAAGTGGGCCTTAGGAAGCATCACTACGAACAAAGCTAGTGGTGGTGATAGAATTCCAGCTGATCTATTTCAAATCCTGCAAGATGATGTTGTGAACATGCTGCACTCAATATGCCAGCAAATTCGGAAAACTTGGCAGTGGCTACAGGACTAGAAAAGGTCAGTTTTCATTTCAATTCCAAAGAAAGGCAATGCCAAAGAATGCTCAAACTACCGCACAACTACACATATCTCACACGCTAGTAAAGTAATGCTCAAAATTCTCCAAGCCAGGCTTTAACAATACATGAACCGTGAACTTCCAGATGTTCAAGCTGGATTTAGAAAAGGAGGAGGAACCAGAGATCAAATTTTCAACATATGCTGGATCATCGAAAAAGCAAGAGAGTTCCAGAAAAACATCTACTTCTGCTTTATTGACTATGCCAAAGCCTTTGACTGTGTGGACCACAACAAACTGTGGAAAATTCTTAAAGAGATGGGAATACCAGACCCCCTGACCTGACTCTTGAGAAATCTGTATGCAGATCAGGAAGCAACAGTTAGAACTGGACATGGGACAACAGACTGGTTCCAAATAGGAAAAGGAGTTCGTCAAGGCTGTATATTGTCACCCTGCTTATATAACTTATATGCAGAGTACATCATGAGAAATGCTGGGCTGGATGAAGCACAAGCTGGAATCAAGATTGCAGGGAGAAATATCAATAACCTCAGATATGCAGATGGCACCACCCTTATGGCAGAAAGTGAGGAAGAACTAAAGAGCCTCTTGGTGAAAGTGAAAGAGGAGAGTGAAAAGGTTGGCTTAGAACTCAACATTCAGAAAATTAAGATCATGGCATCTAGTCCCATCATTTCATGGCAAATAGACGGGGAAACAGTGGAAACAATGACAGACTTTATTTTGGGGGGCTCCAAAATCACTGCATATGGTGACTCAAGCCATGAAATTAAGAGACATTTGTTCCTTGGAAGAAAAGTTATGACCAACCTAGACAGCATATTAAAAAGCAGAGACATTACTTTGCCGACAAATGTCCATCTAGTCAAAGCTATTTTTTTTCCTGTATTCATGTATGGTTGTGAGAGTTGGACTATAAAGAAAGCTGAAGAATTGATGCTTTTGAACTGTGGTGTTGGAGAAGACACTTGAGAGTCCGTTGGACTGCAAAGAGATCCAACCAGTCCATACTAAAGGAAATCAGTCCTGAATATTCATTGCAAGGACTGATGCTAAAGCTGAAACTCCAATACTTTTGCTACCTGATGCAAAGAACTGACTCATCTCAAAAGATCCTGATGCTGGGAAAGATTGAAGGCAGGAGGAGAAGGGGATAACAGAGGATGAGATGGTTGGATGGCATCACCAACTCAATGGACATGAGTTTGAGTAAACTCCAGGAGTTGACGATGGACAGGGAGGACTGGCGTGCTGCAGTCCATGGGATCACAAAACCAGACTAGACTGAGCAACTGAACTGAACTGAAACTGATATTACTGTATATAAAACAAACAATAAGACCAACTGTATAGCATAAGGAAACAAGGAACTATATTCAATATGTTGTAATAGCTTATGGTGCTGGAGAAAATTCTTGAGAGTCCCTTGGACAGCAAAGAGATCAAACCAGTGAATCCTAAATGAAATCAACCCTGAATATTCACTGGAAGGACTGACATTGAAACTGAAGCTCCAATACCCTGGCCACCTGAGGCGAAAAGCTGACTCACTGAAAAAACCATGATGCTGGGAATGATTGAGGGCAAGAGGAGATGGGGGAGACAGAGGATGAGATGGTTAGATAGCATCACTGACTCAATGGACATGAGTTTGAGCAAACTCCGGGAGATAGTAAAGGGAAGCCTGGCATGCAGCACTTCATGGGGTCACAAAGAGTTAGACACAACTTAGCAACTAAACAACAGCAACTTGTAATGGAAAAGAATCTTAGAGCATATACACATGTATATGTGTAACTGAATCACTTTGCTGGGCACCTGAAACTAACACATTTTAAGTTAACTATACTTCAATTTTCTTAATGGTTAAAAAACAAAAAAATAAATGGTTAACAGCAGGTACAAAATAAAGCATTTCTATATATTTCCATCTTTATTAAGTTCAGAAACTGGCTAAACTAATCCATGATATTATTAAGGATATTAGTTTCTTGCAAAGAAGGGCTAAATTTGGAAATGGTGCATCAAGGGGGCTTTTAGGATCCTAGTAATGTTCTATTTCATGTGTCTAGTGATTTCATGGAAGTACTCACTTAAAAACTTTTTGCTGTGTCTAAAATATATGCATTTTTCTGTAGGTTTGTTATACTTTAAAATAAAAATGAATTTTTAAAAGGGAAAAAAAGGAACAAAGTACTGATACGTGCTACAATATAGATGAACCTTAAAAATACTATACTAAGTGAAAGAAGTAATATATAAAACATCACTTATTATTTGATTCCATTTATATGAAATATTTTGAAAAGGCAAATCTTTGGAGGCAGAAAGTAAATAGTGGTTACCTGGGCCCAGTGATAGAAATGAGAGTGATTACAAATAGGCATGAAATTTCTATTTGGAGTGATGGAAATGTTCTAAAATTAGACTATATGATAGTTGCACAACTTTGAGAATATACTTTAAAAATTGTACACTTTAAATAGCAAAGTTTATGGCATATTAATTATAATCTCAATAAAGTTTTGAAAATACAGATGAAATGGACAAATTCCTGAAAAAGGCAACTTTCCAAATCTAATACATGAAATTGTTACTATATGCAGATAGCATGACTATATATAGAAAAACCTAAGGACTCCACACAAAAACTACTAGATCTAATAAATGAACTCAACAAAGTAGCAAGCAGGATACAAGATTAACATTCAAAATTCAATTGTATTTCTTTACACTAATAATGAAATATCAGAAAAGGAATGTAAAAAATACCTTTTAAAATAGCAACCCCCCCCCAAAAATAAAATTCCCAGGATGGCATATACCTGGAGAAAACTATAATTCAAAAAGATATATGCACTTCTATGCATATAGCAGCCCTATTCACAGTAGCCAAGACACGGACACAACCTAGATGTCCACTGACAGATAAATGCATAAAGATGTGGTGTGTATATACAGTGTGATTCTACTGAATCATAATGCGCGGAATCTAAAATATAGCACAAATGAACCTATCTACAAAGCATAAACAGACTCACAGACACACAGAAGAGCCTTGTGGTTGCCAAGGGGGAGTGGGTAGAAGAGGGATGGACTGGGAGTTTGGGATTAGCAGATGTTTACATACAGGATGAATGAACAACAGGTCTTACTGTACAGCACAGGGAACCATATTCAGTAATCCTGTGATAAACAATAATGCAAAAAATATAAAAAGAAAACGTCTACACTATACATAACTGAGTCACTGTTGTACAGCAGAGATTAGTACAACATTGTAAATCAACTATCCTTCAGTAAGATAAATAAAAATTTTTTAAAAAGAAATAGAAAGTCTGAATGAAATTAAAGATCAATGATACACATCCTTAAGCAAAAACCTTCCCACAAAGAAAATTTCAAGTCAAGACAGCTTGCAGTAAATTCTTCTGAACACTTAAAGAAAAAATAAAACCAATATTCCAAACAAAAAACTCACTCAGAGACTACAGAAGAGGAATATTTTCCAACTCATTTTAGAAGATTAGCATAACCTTGGAGTTTCCTTCTATCACTAGATTAGTGAGCGTTTGTTAAATTTTATATAAGATTTTTTCTACCTCTGTTGAGATGATTATATGGGGTTTTCTCCTTTATGTTAAAATGATAATATATTATGACAAAAAGCCTTCCCAGGTGGCTCAATAGGAAAGAATTCACCTGCCGGCACAGGAGGTACAGGAGATACAGGTTCAGTCTCAGTTGCGCAGATCCCCTAGAGAAGGGAATGGCAACCTGCTCTAGTATTCTTGCCGGGCGCATCCCAAAGACAGAGGAGCCTGGCAGGCTACAATCCATGTGATCACAAAGAGTCGGACACAACTGAGTACATGCTAAGGCCAAGTGGAATTTATGCCAGGAATGTAATCTTAGAATAAGAATAAAAATCACAAGTTATAAAAGACTATTAAATTAGACTTCACTAAATTTAAAGAATTTCTGTCTAAAAAAGAAATAACAATTGTTGGCAAGGATATAGAGAAAAGGGAACCCTTGTGCATGGTTGGTGGGAATGTAAATCGGTGCAGCCCCTATAGAAAACAGTATGGAGGTTTCTCAAAATTTTTTAAATAACTAGGATATGGATCCACATGATCCAACCTCTCAGTATTTATGCAAAGAAAATGAAAATATTAACTAGAAAAGATATATGCACTCTCATGTTCATTGCAGGGTTATTTACAAAGCCAAGATATGGAAACAATCCAGGGATCCATCAATGGATGAATGGATAGAGAAATTCTTGCCATTTGTGACAACATGAATGAGGGTATTATGCTAAGTGAAATAAGTCAGACAGAGAAAGACAAATATCGTATGATTTCATTTGTATAAGAAACTGAAATTTTAAAAAATAATTAAAAAAAAAAAAAAACATTTAAAACCCACCAAGCTTATATCATTCTGAAGGAGATCAGCCCTAGGATTTCTTTGGAAGGAATGATGCTAAAGCTGAAACTCCAGTACTTTGGCCACCTCATGCAAAGAGTTGACTCATTGGAAAAGACTTTGATGCTGGGAGGGATTGGGGGCAGGAGGAGAAGGGGACGACAGAGGATGAGATGGCTGGATGGCATCACCGACTCGATGGACGTGAGTCTGGGTGAACTCGGGGAGTTGGTGATGGACAGGGAGGCCTGGCGTGCTGCGATTCATGGGGTTGCAAAGACATGACTGAGCAACTGAACTGAAGAGAATAAATCTTATAAGTTCTCATCACAAGAAAAAAAAACTGTAACCAAGACTTCCCTGGTGGTTCAGTAGTTGAGAGTCCACAGATCAATGCAGGGGATTGATCCCTGGTCTGGGAAGATTCCACATGTCATAGGATGACTAAGCCCATGAGCTACAAAAACAGAAGCCCATGCATCTAGAGCCCGCGCTCTGCAACAAAAGAAGCCACCACAACGAGAAGCCCACACACTGCAACAAAGAGTAGTCTCTGCTCACAACTAGAGAAAGCCCCTTGGGAAACAATGAAGATCCAGTAGAATAAAGCAAAAAGAAAAAACCAAACTGTAACCATGTATGTTAACAGATATTCACCAGACTTATTGTGGTACTCATTTTGCAACACATAAAAATATAACATTATACACCTGAAACTAACAGAATATTTTATGTCAATTATACCTCAATTTAAAAAACTAAAAAAAAAAAGAATAAAAAGATACGGAAACAATCCAGGGATCCGTCAATGGATGAACAGATTAAAGAAAATCTTGCCATTTGTGACTACATGGATGGATATACTAAGGGAAAAAACACTAACCCTAATAAAAACCAGTATACCAACATTAATAGCAAACATACACACTTTTTAAAGATCGCTAGAAATAGTTACTGTGTAATAACAAAAGTTTCAATTAATTAGGAAGATATAATTTCAATATTATATGCATAACATTAAGAAATATATAAAGCAAGAACTTAACGTATCACAATAGGATAAATACATCATCAAGTTAAGCAATTTCAACCTGGCAAATACTACCTCATCCAGGGATATACCATGTTGCCATCATATAACCCTGGTATGATGTGATGAGAAGAGCATTTCACCTTTGTGACCTTCCTCATCAAACCTGTAACTCCAATCTATGAGAAAAACATCAGACAAATAGAAATTGAAAGACATCCTACAAAACATCTGATTAGTATTCCTCAAAATTGTCAGTCATCCAAAACATAGAAAGACTAAGAAATTATCACAAAACAGAGCATACCAGGAGACAAGATGACTAAATGCAATCAGGTACTCTGAATGTAATTCTGAAATAGAGTAAAAGACATCAGTGGAAATGATTGAAATTTAAATGATTCTAGAGTTTAGTTAATTGTAATGTATTAATGTTGGTTTGCTAGTTGTGACAAATGCACCATTGTAACATTCAGAAAACGAAGATCATGGCATCCGGTCCCATCACTTCATGGGAAATAGATGGGAAACAGTGGAAACAGTGTCAGACTATTTTTTTGGGCTCCAAAATCACTGCAGATGGTGACTGCAGCCATGAAATTAAAAGACACTTACTCCTTGGAAGGAAAGTTATGACCAACCTAGATAGCATATTCAAAAGCAGAGATATTACTTTGCCAACAAAGGTCCCTCTAGTCAAGGCTGTGGTTTTTCCTGTGGTCATGTATGGATGTGAGAGTTGGACTGTGAAGAAAGCTGAGCGCTGAAGAATTGATGCTTTTGAACTGTGGTGTTGGAGAAGACTCTTGAGAGTCCCTTGGACTGCAAGGAGATCCAACCAGTCCATTCTGAAGGAGATCAGCCCTGGGTGTTCTTTGGAAGGAATGATGCTAAAGCTGAAACTCCAGTACTTTGGCCACCTCATGAGATGAGTTGACTCATTGGAAAAGACTCTGATGCTGGGAGGGATTGGGGGCAGGAGGAGAAGGGGACGACAGAGGATGAGATGGCTTGATGGCATCATTGACTCCATGGACGTGAGTCTGGGTGAACTCCGGGAGTTGGTGATGGACAGTGAGGCCTGGCGTGCTGTGATTCATGGGGTCGCAAAGAGTCGGAAATGACTGAGCAACTGAACTGAACTGAACTGAAGTTAAGATGTTAATGCTGGGGGAAACTGGGTGAGAGATATACAGGAAATCTCTGTACTAAATCTACAAGTTTTATGTAAATCTAAAACCATTCTAAATTGCAAGTTTATTTTTTAAAATTTCTGTTCATCAAAAGACAACATTGAAAAAAAAAAAAAAAAGACCATGAGGGAAAGAAAAGACAAAAACACTAACTGGGAGAAAATATTTGCAATAAATACATCTAATAAAGAACTCAATTCTTTTTTTACAAAAAACCCATATATAATACATACCATATAGTTCAGTTCAGTCGCTCAGTCGTGTTGGACTCTTTACGACCCCATGAACTGCAGCATGCCAGGCCTCCCTGTCCATCACCAACTCCCAGAGTTTACTCAAACTCGTGTCCATGGAGTCAGTGATGCCATCCAACCATCTCATCCTCTGTCGTCCCCTTCTCCTCCTGCCTTCAATCTTTCCCAACATCAGGGTCTTTTCAAATGAGTCAGCTCTTCGCAACAGGTGGCCAAAAATTGGAGTTTCAGGTTCAGCATCAGTCCTTCTAATGAACACCCAGGACTGATCTACTTTAGGATGGACTGGTTGGATCTCCTTGCAGTCCAAGGGCCTCTCAAGAGTCTTCTCCAACACCACAGTTCAAAAGCATCAATTCTTCTGTGTTCAGCTTTCTTTATAGTCCAACTCTCACATCCATACATGACTATTGGAAAAACCACAGTCTTGACTAGACGGACCTTTGTTGACAAATTAATGTCTCTGCTTTTTAATATGCTGTGTAGGTTGGTCATAACTTTCCTTCCAAGGAGTAAGTGTCTTTTAATTTCATGGCTGCAATCACCATCTGCAGTGATTTTGGAGCCCCCCAAAACAAAGTCTGTCACTGTTTCCACTGTTTCCCTATCTATTTGTCATGAAGTGATGGGACCAGCCCAGCATTTCTCATGATGTACTCTGCACAACGG
>NW_011494688.1:806901-817260 GCF_000754665.1 Bison bison bison | reverse complement strand
TGGAGGCGGGGGCGGGGGGGTGGTATATGCATTCTCAATTGCTTCAGTTGTGTCTGACTTTTTGCATTCCCATGGACTGCAGTAGCCAAGCTCCTCTGTCCATGAGATTCTCCAGGCAAGAATACCAGAGTGGGTTGCTATTTCCTCCATATATATACATATATACACACACATACATCCAGTGGTGTGCCACGGGCAGGGCAGTGGGAAAGTATGCCCTGGGTACACACAATAAAATGGTGTACTGTTTGTAGAGAATGCACAAGCAATAATTAAACTGACTGAAAGTCATTCTATACTGTATTACCATGACTAGAAATTTCAAACAATGTCAACGAACTACTCATCCAGAAAAACAAACAAACAGATTTGTTAATGTCCACAGACCTCAAGTAGCCTAAGATCCTTTCAGAGACTCTATGGGGTAAACAATTGTCCTAATAGTATAAAACATTATTTGCCTTCTCACTGTGTTAACTATGTGCACTGATGATCCAGAAGCAATGGCGAGTAAAACTGCTCACTCCTCAGCACCAGTCAGGGCAATATCACAGCCTGAACTGGAACATTGTATTCTTCACCACTAAACACAATTAACAATGACAACAAAAAACCCAGCCTCACTGAAAAAACAGCCCTAATGAAACAGTAAACATTTTACTAGATCTTGACCCTTGAGCACTCATCTTTTTTCTGTAATGAAATGGAAAACAAAGCATTTCTGCTGTCTCAATGGTGCTTATTTGAATTGTGAGCTGATTTATCCACTTTTAAATGAAAATACCATTTTGACTTGAAAAGACAACTGAAAGACTATAGTTAATCAGACCTGGTGATTCAGCAGCCATGTTTCTCGAAAATGAACTGAGTCTGGCATTTCAAGGAAAACAACTTAAGTATCTGCTCCTAATATTTGAGCTTTCAAACCAAATCAAACATTGGAAACACTATGAGCTTGAAAGCTTCTGTGAGATTATAAACTCTTCTGATGAGATCAGTGGTGATATTAACAAATGTGATCTTTTTGCTATTGTAAAACTAAACGCATCAAAACGAAAAACAAACAAAAACTAAATGTGTCAACATTTAGAAAAGCTGCATTAACTCCAGGAAGTAAGCAATATATTCCAAATCACCGGTGCATAATGCTATGAAGTCATACACAAGTAAAAGCATTCATTCAGAAGGTAAGAAAGACCAACAGATTTTAATATAACAGTATGCAAAGTTCAATTATGTGATTTCAGGAGACATGAAATTAATGTGTAAAAAACTACTTCCTTTGTCAAGTTTTGGTGGAGTATTAAAGAAGAGTACTACATTATTTTTATTATTAAATAAAATAAAGAGGCTATTAAAATACCCTCTCCAACTACACATTTGTATAAAGCTAGATTTGTTTCATATACATTAACTAAAATGACGTATTGCAACAGATTGGATGCAGAAGCATCTATGAGACTCCAGTTGCATAAATGTAAAATGAGATCATTCTTATATTAAATTTTCCTTTATTTGGGGAAATTATTTTTTATGGATGTTACTATGTATGTTAATATACAGTTAAGATGAAAACTTGCTTTTAAAATAATTATTTATACTTTTTCTCAGTTTTCATTTCTAATAAGGTCCATGTCAATAGATATAATTCACATAAACGAAAGCAAAGGGGGACTTCCCTGGCAGTCCAGTGGTTAAGGAGCCTAGGTTCTATCCCTGGTTGGGGAACCGAGATCCTACATGCTGTTTGGCAAGACAGAAAAAAAAAAAAAAAAATGGCAAAGAGGTCAAAAATGTATAAGAGTGCAATGAAGTCCGGAGACTAAAAAGTTTGAGCACTGCTCTTCTAGAACAACTGCTATTAATATTGAATTTTAGTAATACGTTTAAGCATTAAATTAGCACATATTTGTTACTCTCTGTAATGAACATTTATTCTATGTGGAAGTTCATTCAAAGAACTTTATTTCTTCAGTTAGCTCACTATACAGAGACTTGTTACCTGCATGTCATTTCAGAGTAAATTCTCAATTCAGAATCATTCAAGCTTACATCATGCAGTTTCTCCACCTCTGTACTATTGCATATTCCAAAATAAAATGATAGAACAGTGATCGTAGAGACAAACAGAACTTAAGTACTTTTGTTTAAAATGTAAAACAATGAAATAGTGTAAACTCTTCCATGTAAACTTTTTGTTAAGAATGAGTTTTAGTTCAAGAAATATTTTGCTACATTTCAATAACGTCTGTAAAACTGAAATGTATTCTTTCCAAATTGTCCATCGTTTTTAACCTGAAGAACAAATGAAGAAAATAATTATTTTTGTCATAGAGAGGAGGGGGACATTAACAAACAATATCCTCTTAGGGCATCATATACACTTGGTAATCATTGCTCCCGCAACACTGAATGATAAGATATTGAATATTGTCCCTTCCAAGTTCATTGTCAAAGGCCTTTATTAATGATATCCATAGCACCTATATTCATATGTCCTTTTTTCCTGATTTTTATTCCACTAAAAATTATAACCTTGAGATACATCTATGTTGCTGCAGACACCAGTAGTTCAATTTCTTCAGTTTTCTCAGTCTGGTGTCATTTTTCACAATCTCAATCATGTCAACTCAAGTGAATCCCTCTCAACTCCTTATGCAATTAAGGTGCTCCTTTTCATCTCACAGCACTTTGTAGGTTTGCAACTCGACTAGATCACTTATCACATTGAAGTTAGTCTATTATCTCTTTTAAGTTAGAGAGCTGGGGAACCTCTCTCCTAGCCCAGGGCCTGACACATAATAGGATCTTATTTATACCATTCAGGTTTCTCCATCAAAGCAGAACCAATAGGAATATAGCTATATCTATTCATATCTATGATTACAGCTGTCTATCTGGGCTGTCCTGGTGGCTCAGACCATAAAGAATCTGCATGCAATGCAGGAGACCTGGGTTCAATCCCTGGGTTGAGAGAAAAGAACATCCCTGGAGAAGAAAACAGCTACCCACACCAGTATTCTTGCCTGGAGAATTCCACCGACAGAGGAGCCTGGCAGGCTCAGTCCATGCGGTGGCAAAGAGTGGGACAGAACTGCAAGACTTGCACTTTATAGCTGTCTGTCTACACACACACACACACACACACACACACACACACCCACCCACCCACCCACATACACGTGGAAACACAGCCAAGCTGATGATGAAGTCTGGAAGCCTAAGAAGGACCAAAACAGCTAATAGTGTAGTTCAAGACCAAATGCCAGCAGGCTTAAAACCCAGGAAGAGCCCAGGTTTCAACTCCAAAGGCAGGAAAAAACAGCTATTCGAGTTCGCTCTTATTCAGCCTTTTTGTATTATTTGGGCCTTCTACTCACAGGATGAGGTCCTCCCACATTAGAGAGTAATCTGCTTTACTCAGCCTACTATTCAACTGTTAAAGTCATGCATAAACATCCTCACAGAAAAACCCAAATAATGTTTAACCAAATATCTGGGCATCCTGTGGCCAAATCAGGCTGACACATAAAATTCACGATCATATTAATTAATGCTTTTCTGTCGGCACTAGTCTTTGCCATCCATATTTCAGAAGAATAAACACACAAAGATCATATTTATAAAGCAGAGTAAAATAAGGCTAATGAGGGGTGTTCAGGATTCGCATTTCACTTCCTCTAAGAGTTAACTTTTTACCTGAGGAATGAGGGATGGATAAGATTCTGATAAGAGAAGATTGTGTTATTTGGGGGGCAGGATATTATAGACAGAAGAAGCAACTTCAACCCAAAAGGTTCTTTCCCAGTTTGCATTCAGATCACATTTGTAAAGCAAAGTCTTTGTCTAAAGAAGATTCCTGAGACTGGTACTCAGATAACTAAGCATACAAGGATACCCAACATGAGAGAAATCCAAAAATTTCTCTAGTGCTAGAATATCCATTGCTGTTATCCTTAAGGATCAGTGTTGGCTCTGAATTAGTTACCATGGGGACCGCCTAAATCTTATGATTTTCCTTAGAGATGTCCAAGGAAACTCAGACAGATACGTACTCAGAAAATATTCTAATACACGGCTTCACACCAAAAGGAAGGACTAGGTCCTTTGCAGAAAACAAAAGCAATGGTGTTGATGCAAAAATGTGAAAGCTTGTTTCACTGAAAGTGCAAATCTTGCTAAGTAACTATAATCACTATTTGTGTTCTATTTCATTTTTCTGATTTCTAAGTAAAACATGTTTATTTTAGAAAATTTGGAAAATACATAAAAACACGAACAAGAAACTTAAAATTATCCATAGTCATTTTTCTCTTTTTATGGTGAGAAGAGTATAAAGTAAAACATGCAAGCTTTTTCCTCCTTCCCTCCAATCTCACCAACTCCTTCCCCGAGATAACCATCTTTACTGATTTGATCCTTATCGGCCCTGCCAATTTCTCTCCTGCTTATTCGTTCATTTATTGATTCCAGCAAATATTACTGAGTGGGCACCCAGGACCAAGACTCTAAACACCAGATTTAAATGCCAGTGGCACAGCTGTAAGATCTCTGTTCCCAGGGGTTACACCATAGTGAGAGAACTCACAATAAACCAGTAAACAAATACAAACAGAAAAATATAAGCTAGTAATAAATGTTATATAGAAAATAAGATGGCATTATTATACCTGATATTAAATACTGTGAAGATAAAATCAGCCAAGTGAAGAGTGGGGAGATCAGGGAAGGGGGCAGGGAGGATGCAGTTCCTTAAAGAAATACAAAAAGGCCAGTGTGGCTCCATAATATGGAGGGAGGGAGAGAGTTAGAGATGCTGTTGGAGACGTGAGCCAGGGAAACGTCATGGAGGATGTGACATCATCCTTCCTTTGGGAAGAAGAATGTCAAAAGAATTCGGCCTTTAAGTGCAAGGGGGAAGACGTTGAAGAGCTTTAAGAGGGGGGTGATATGCTCTGATCTGTATGTTCTAAATCTTTACTCTGGCTTCACTGTGGAGAATATAGTAAGAGTAAAGATTCCCAACATGAGGTCATGTGGTACATAGACACTCCCCAAAAGTCCGCAAATACAATCAGGGGGTTCATTACCTTAAATGGGAGAAAATTACCGGGCCTGGCCCCATAAAGACATAAAAACTCTCAATATGGTTCTATTTTTGTCTGTGCTCCAATTACTCTTTTCGAAATATCCTCTCTGGTTTCCAGAGTGCCATAGTGGCAGGATTCCCTGTTTTATAGGCAGGCTCTTCCTTTTTTCTGGTTTTTCCCTTAAGATAGTGTTTAAATCTAAACTCTAGTGGAGGCCCACTAACTTAAAAGGCTTAGATTCAAAGACAAACCTAGTCTTATGTCAAGTAACCAGACTGAGAGTGACTTTGGGGTCAGGGTAAGAAGAATCGCCAGAACTTGAACTCAGCATGTCCACAGTCCACCCCAACTCATCTCAGAGTCTGATTCCCTGTGAACAACTGCAGAAGGGTCGCAGATTTTTTTTTTAATACCTTATAATAAGACAGGAAAATGAGACATGAGAAGGACACCTGTAGAGGAAGAAGAAATCAAATGGCTCTTTAAACTGTCTACTTAGAAGTATTTCCCAAACATGGGCACTAATTAAATATACAAATTCCTGTGCTCCACCCTAGACATACTGACTCAGATTATCTATGGGCTGGGCCCCAAAATCACCTCTAGTGATAATAATCAGCCAATTTGGAAAACACTGTATATTTGTGGAGAATAATCTAGAATACCCAAGGAACATGATACCTATCCAAGCCTAGACTGAGAAAACACAACCTTACTCCTTTACCCCTCACACATGGTTTTTGGCTTAAATAATTGTGGGCATTTTCACTGGCATATTATTTAGAAGGGTGACTAGCATATTAATAAATGAAACAATTTACATTCAATAAAACCACTAAGATTACTGACACTGAAAAAGAGAATGACTTAATTTATCTTCCATTGTACCCTTCAAGATGTAAAATTATTTCTTTTCATGCTGCCAGAACAAGTGGACTCCATTTAGTGTGGCCGAGGACCATACAGTTTATTAAATGACACTTGGAACCCCTCATAAAAGTGATTAATATATGTGCACTCGGTTCTGAGTACAGTCATTTTTCAGACAATCTATTGTTTCTGTACTCAGAGAACCAACTTTTGTGTGTGAGAGCTTTGTAGAAGAAAGATCTGTTTTTCAAAAGAATCATAGAACATTAGAGAATTAGATTTGGTGATCTCATCCAGCCTCAAGGCTTTAAGCCCTATATATATATATATATACTGCTAGCTCCAAATTCATATCTTGAGCCCTGACCTCTCTCTGAACCTCAGATTATTATATCCAGCTGTTTACATGACATCTACACTTTAATAAACATTTAAAACTTTACAAACTGAAGGTGAACTTTCGATCTTCCCCGCATCCCTCATACTTTTCCATCTCAGCTAAGAACATTTTCTCCAGTTGCACAATCACCTTTGATTCTTCTTTCTCTCTTACTCCACATCCAAATCCAAAGAAATCTTTTCTAATTTCCCTTTATAGTATATAAATAACGCACCACTTCTCAATACGTTTACCGTAACTACCCCAAGCCATAATCAGCACTCTACTGACCCTCTTTGCTTCTACATTTGCCCCCTTCCAACTACTTATAAAACAGCAGCTGAGGGGTTCTTATATAAGTTTTTATTTATTATGGAAGTTTTCAACAAATACAAAAGAAGGGAGAACACCATAATGAAACCCCACACTTAATCATCATCCAGCTTTGACAGCTTTCAGTGCATGGCCATTCTTGCTTCAGCTTTATCACCACCTATTTTCTGTCCACCACAATGGAACCCTTGTTCAAACCCTCCAATGACGCAAAATAAAATTCAGGGACTTCCCTGGTGGCCCAGTGGTTAAAGTCTGTGCTCCCAATACAGGGGGCCTGGGTTTGCTCCCTGGTCTGGGAACTAGTTTCCACATGCTGCGACTAAGAGTTTGCATGCCCCAACCAGGATCAAAGACAGTGTGAGCTGCAAGCAAGACTCGGCAGAGCCAAAAGGAAAAAAAAAAAAACCTTAAAAATATTAAAAAAAAAAATTCAGAATCCTCTAGCAGCGCTCAAGTGTTCTCAGTCTCCCTCACCTGTCTACCCTCACCTGTCACATTAGCTCCCAGGTATCTCTCAATCACATCAGGATGTACCAGTCTTGGAGGCTTTTTATTTGCTTCCTCTGCCCGGAAGGTGCACTCCCTACTGTTAGCTCCCAAAATATTCCCCTGGCAAGTATGTTCCCTGCCTCCCTCAGGTCCTTAGTTTTCTACAGCCCGGTTTCGCTGATTGCCTACACGTGGCAAGAATCAAATAATCAGTCTTTTTGAGTTTTCTACAGATTGGCCACTCAGAGTTGAGTTTGAAAGTCCACACTGTTCTCCCCTCAGCTACTCACCCATCCATAACTATATAGATGGAATGCCCATCCAGTGACCTCTACCTGATGAGATGCAACTAGCCTTTGTTCTCTAGCTGATCTTCCCTACCCAGGGATCGAACAGAAGTCTCCTGCATTGCAGGCGGATTCTTTACCAACTGAGCTATCAGGGAAGCCCTTGTAAAAAGGCACTCTCATCCTTTCCCTGGGTGACTGATATGCTCCTCATCACACTTAGACCAACTGGTGATCGATATTCATACTGATTTAAAGAACCACTACATCCAATCCTTCCAGAAGGTTAAAGCAACTCACTTGTCAGCCACAATAAGAACTCTGAATTTTATTCTTAGTGCTGCACTACAACACGGTAAGAGTTCAAAAAATGCTCTTTATTATTAAAGTTGACTTTAACAAATAAAAATCGGTGGTCAATATACTTCATGACACTGATTCGAAAGTTAAGTTTTATGTCACGCGTATTGTCTGACAACAAAAACACAAAATCAACATTGGACTCTTCAAGGGACTAGAAGCAGGCACATAACCTTCACTAGGCTTGGAGGCTCCCACCACTCCACCCACAACTCCCACCTGCACCTCGGAGATCCAGGAGAGCAGAGTTAGAGGCCTGAGGCCAACTACCGCCCTCTCTACACTGCCTCAGGGGATGAGTCCGGGCTTTGATGTGGGCCCTGTGTGTTTACTTACTCGTACATGCATTCGTTCATGTATTGACTCACCATTGTGACTCAGTACCCAAGGGAAAGCGGTCGCAGGTCAGCTATGAAGCACTTGCGTCTGCAGGAGCAAAGCCATCCTTCCCGGCATCCTCTGGGTGGGCGTGGTGCCTCCTGGGAGAGGTCTTCCCACTTGGCACTGCACCTGCGTGGCGCTCTGCCTTGCCTCACTAGTATCCCTGCCCTTGGGCGGAGTCTGGAGGACACCTCCCCTAATCTCGCTCTTGCACGAAGCTGTAATTCCTTTCTTATATTGCCCAGGCCTCCTAATTTAGGTCCCAAGGCACTGCAGCCAGCCCCATCTTTCTACAACATACAAGCCCCATTCCTTGATAATGGCCCTTCCATACATCATTTTAGCCTCTCCTTGGACTCCCTGGCTTTCTTAAAGCATTCTTAACATTTTTTTAGAGCTTTGGATGTGGCTAGCCTGGTGGTAAGTGATTTACATCCATTGTCTGATTAAATTTGTAATAGAATTTTAACTAGTAAGTTAGGAAGCACCTACAGTAATTTCACAGGAAGAGTTGATGGTAATCATAGTTCAGGTTTCTGCAATACTGACAGTAGTCTTAGAAAAATGAGAGAAAGGGAGGGAAGGAAGGAAAGAAGGAAGGTCATTAGAGCTAATATTTTTCATAAAATGTGTATGATGAGAAGATTTCAACAAATTCTACGACAAGTTTTATTAGCATAATGTTATTTTGACAAAATGTTGAAATGTGGTGTGGATTGGGGTACAGAGCAGGGAACGTGTAACTTCTTGAAGAAGTACACCTGAAGAATACTCAAGTAGTAGATGGTGATTGATTAATACTGAATAGTACCTATGGGCTAGTCACCAGACTAAATGCTTTACCTGCTTTTAATCCTCCCTGAGACTCTATAGGTTTATTATAATTCCTTGTCTCTTTTACAAATTAGGAAACTGAGGCATTTATTAATTAAATAACTTCTGCAATCCACAACTAGTAATCAATAGAAATGGAACTTGGACTCTAACGGATTCCTATCAGTGCTCTCAACTGCCAGGCATACTGTCTCAACAGTAACTTGACTGGAGCACTCTGTCCTTATACACTATCAATTTTTACTTATAATTTGGATCAAAAAATACATGGGATGCTGATCAAATTTAAGCCCAATCTATAGAAGGAAGGAGGAGCTAAAATTTTAGAAAGGTCAGCCTAGGATCCAAAATTATATCAATAGGTTTTTTGGGGTGCTAGAACAGATTACAGCTGACATTTGCAACTTATTTATGCAGGATTTCTCACCCTCAAGGCAGTTAACATTTGGGGCTGGATAATCATTTGCTGTGAGGACCTGTCCTGCGCACTGTAAGACATTTAGCAGCATCCTTGGCCAGGAACGCTTGAAGTCAAGTGGACCTTAGGAAGCATCACTACAAACAAAGCTAGTGGAGGCGATGGAATTCCAGTTGAGCTATTTCAAATCCTAAAAGATGATGCTGTGAAAGTGCTGCACTCAATATGCCAGCAAATTTGGAAAACTTGGCAGTGGCCACAGGACTGGAAAAGGTCAGTTTTCATTCCAATCCCAAAGAAAGGCAATGCCAAAGAATGCTCAAACTACCACACAATTGCATTCATCTTACACGCTAGCAAAGTAATGCTCAAAATTCTCCAAGTTAGGCCTCAACAGTATGTGAACCATGAACTTCCAGATGTTCAAGCTGGATTTAGAGAAGGCAGAGGAACCAGAGATCAAATGGCCAACATCTGCTGGATCATCGAAAAAGCAAGAGAGTTCCAGAAAAACATCTACTTTTACCTTATTGACTATGCCAAAGCCATTGACTGTGTGGATGATCACAAAAAAACTGTGGAAAATTCTGAAAGAGATGGGAATACCAGACCACCTGAGAAATCTGCCTCCTGAGAAATCTGTGTGCAGGTCAAGAAGCAACAGTTAGAACTGAACGTGGAACAATGGACCGGATGCAAGTAAGGAAAGGAGTATGTCAAGGCTGTATCTTGTCACCCTGTTTATTTAACTTATATGCAGAGTGCAAAATGCATCATGCAAAATGCCAGGCTGGATGAAGCACAAGCTGGAATCAAGTTTGCTGGGAGAAATATCAATAACCTCAGATATGCAGATGACACCACTCTTATGGCAGAAAGCAAAGAAGAACTAAAGAGCTTCTTGATGAAAGTGAA
>NW_011494688.1:805726-806786 GCF_000754665.1 Bison bison bison | reverse complement strand
AAAAAGTTGGCTTAAAACTCAACATTCAAAAAACTGAGATCATGGCACCCAGTCCCATCACTTCATGGCAAACAGATGGTGAAACAATGGAAACAGTGACAGACTTTATTTTGGGGGACTCCAAAATCACTGCAGATGGTGACTGCAGCCATAAAATTAAGATGCTTGTTCCTTAGAAGAAAAGCTATGACCAACCTAGACAGCTTATTAAAAACCAGAGACATTACTTTGCCAACAAATGTCCGTCTAGTCAAAGCTATGTTTTTTCCAATAGTCATGTTTGGATGTGAGAGTTGGACCATAAAGAAAGCTGAATGCCAAAGAAGAGACACTTTTGAACTTTGGTATTGGAGAAGACTCTTGGCAGTCCCTTGGACTGCAAGGAGATCCAACCAGTCAATCCTAAAGGAAATCAGTCCTGAATATTCATTGGAAGGAATGATGCTAAAGCTGAAACTCCAATCCTTTGGCCACCTCATGCGAAGAGTTGACTCATTGGAAAAGATTCTGATGCTGGGAGGGATTGGGGGCAGGAGGAGAAGGGGACGACAGAGGATGAGATGGTTGGATGGCGTCACTGACACGAAGGACATGAGTTTGAGTCGGCTCTGGGAGTTGGTGATGGACAGGGAAGGCTGGCATGCTGCAGTCCATTGTATCACAAAGAGTTGGACATGACTACACAACTGAACTGAACTTGGCCTCTATACGCTAGTAATGGCCTCCAGTTGTGACAACCAAAATTGTCTCCAAACACTGCCAGTGTAACTGAGTAGGACCTAATGAGGGCTTCCCAGAATAGACCCCCACCCATGTCCTCTTATTGCTTTTTGTCTGTAGAAAAACTTCAAAGAATAAATTTAATCTGAGAAGTGAGAAAATGCAGAAAAGAAAACAGGCAGGCAAGACAAAATAATAATACTCTAGCCATTAAACAGGAGAAGGCAATGGCACCCCACTCCAGTACTCTTGCCTAGAAAATCCCATGGACGGAGGAGCCTGGTAGGCTGCAGTCCATGGGGTTGCTAGAGTTGGACACGACTGAGCGACTTCACTTTCA
>NW_011494688.1:802838-805626 GCF_000754665.1 Bison bison bison | reverse complement strand
TCATGCATTGGAGAGGGAAATGGCAACCCACTCCAGTGTTCTTGCCTGGAGAATCCCAGGGACGGGAAGCCTGGTGGGCTGCCATCTATTGGGTCACACAGAGTCGGACACGACTAAAGCAGCGTAGCAGCAGCAGCAGCAGCAGCCATTAAACAAAGTCAAAGATCTTTAGTTCTTCCTCAAGGACTATAGATAATATTCTGAGCTGTCCTCTGAATTGCAGATACTGAAACTCCTACTAGGTGAAAGAAGTTAATGGTATGCCACCCAGAAGCATGTAGATCCCAGACCTGTTGGAACCAGAAGGTTAATGACCCTGACTCCCAATTACCTCACCACCAATCAATCAGAGGAAAGTCCACGAGCTGATCATGCCTTGCTATTTGAACACTGTAAAACTCCTCACTATCATTTCCAGGGGCAGGACACAGTTTTCAGGGCATTAGCCCACTGTGATCCCCTTTGCCTGGCAAAGCAATAAAGCTATTCTTTTCTACTTCACCCCAAAATTCAGTCTTTCAGATTTAATCTGGCACCCTCCAGTGTACAGAGGTCAAATTTCAGCAACACTGTCACCTGGGAATAAATCACCCCTCATTAAGAACCACTGATTTAGTCTTTTGCCACACACTGTTTTATTGAATTCTTGTAATTCTGGTAAGAGGTAGGTAAAGTTGAAATTGAAACCAAAGCTATCTGATTCTGAGTGCCAAGCTCTTATCAAGATGAGACTAAGAGACAAATGTAAATTCCTGCACTTTGAGCCAAACAACAGAAGTATAAGCCCAAGGTGAGAGAATTAGGAGTTAGCACCTGTGGAAGAAAACGTATTTAGATGAGTAAGGACTAAATAATCCTAGCCAACATTTGTCGAGGCCTTACACCTTTTCAGATGTGCTAGGTACACAAATGCATTTAATCCTCACAACTAGCTCCACAAGATAGATGTCATAATCCCTATTTTGGATACAATAACAGTGAAGTTTAAGGACAGAGCAGAACATAGTGGCAGAGGTAAAGTGACAATGCCATGTTTTGAATTCAAGAAGTCCGACTCTAGAGCCAATGCTCTGAGCTGCTGCTGCTGCTGCTGCTAAGTCGCGTCAGTCGTGTCCGACTCTGTGCGATCCCATAGACGGCAGCCCACCAGGCTCCCCCGTCCCTGGGATTCTCCAGGCAAGAACACTGGAGTGGGTTGCCATTTCCTTCTCCAATGCATGAAAGTGAAAAGTGAAAATGAAGTCAGTTAGTTGTGTCCGACTCTAGCGACCCCATGGACTACAGCCTACCAGGCTCCTCCGTCCATGGGATTTTCTAGGCAAAAGTACTAGAAAATTGCCATTGCCTTCTCCAATGCTCTGAGCTACTAAATAATATTTCTCACACACGCACGTAAAGGAACTATCACAATAATGTGGCTGGGAGAAGAATACTAGAGTATATATGTTACCCAACAAAACTAGGTCAACTCACCTGTGCACAGCAAAGCCAATCTACTGACCTCAGGTTGTGATGAATTAAAGTGCTGATAATGCTCCAAAATCCTTAACTCCTGCATAGGTTTGGGTAAAGAGTTTTTCTAGACAAAATCTGGGGTTGGGAGGGGTCGGTCTGCAGGGTATGTGACATTCCTCTGATTGGTCAGTAGGGAAGTTACAGGACAGTGTTTCAGGAATATCAATCATTAGTCTTCTGGTTCCAGCCAGTCTGAAGGCCATGGGTTTATGTACAATCTGAAGTTCCCACCCTCTAGTTGGGGTGAGGGTATGTGTGTGTGTTGGGGGGAGGGTCACCTAGCTCCTGTAGAATAGCTCAGAAATGTATCTGATTGTTATGTATATCTCTTGAGGAGGAACCAGGAAGCTGCTCCATGGCTGCACTATTGTTTCCTTGCCTTTGTTTCTGAATTCCCTCGCTCTGATTAGTAATTATTTGCATCTGCCCTTTTGGAATTCAGGGAAGGTCTAGGAGGCTGAAAACTTTTTCCTCTAAACAAGACATGGGGGACACGGAAGTGCTTTTGTGTCCTTGTGTCCCACAAAGTCCTGATCAGTTTCAACCCCCTTTCTTTGATACTCCTCAATCTTGAGGGGAACAGGTGCTGGACCAGAAAGGGAATAACGTTTTGGATGGAGAGATTCATCATTAACTTGGCAAAGGAACTCAGTTTTAGGGGGACCTGGTTTCGATCCCTGGGTTGGGACGATCCCCTGGAGGAGGGCATGACAACCCACTCCAGTATTCATGCCTGGAGAATTCCATGGATAGAGGAGCCTGGCGGGCTGCAGTCCATAGGGTTGCAAAGAGTTGGACATGACTAAGCGACTTAGCACGCACAGTTTCATATTTCATATCTTCATCTCCTGATGGTTCAGTTCAGTTCAGTTGCTCAGTCATTTCCGACTCTTTGCGACCCCATGAATCGCAGCACGCCAGGCCTCCCTGTCCATCACCAACTCCCGGAGTTCACTCAGACTCATGTCCATTAAGTCAGTGATGCCATCCAGCCATCTCATCCTCTGTCGTCCCCTTCTCCTCCTGCCCCCAATCTCTCCCAGGATCAGAATCTTTTCCAATGAGTCAACTCTTCGCATGAGGTGACTAAAGTATTGGAGTTTCAGCTTTAGCATCATTCCTTCCAAAGAAATCCCAGGGCTGATCTCCTTCAGAATGGACTGGTTGGATCTCCTTGCAGTCCAAGGGACTCTCAAGAGTCTTCTCCAACACCACAGTTCAAAAGCATCAGTTCTTCGGCGCTCAGCTTTCTTCACAGTCCAACTCTCACATC
>NW_011494688.1:794386-802738 GCF_000754665.1 Bison bison bison | reverse complement strand
GACTGGTTGGATCTCCTTGCAGTCCAAGGGACTCTCAAGAGTCTTCTCCAACACCACAGTTCAAAAGCATCAGTTCTTCGGCGCTCAGCTTTCTTCACAGTCCAACTCTCACATCCGTACACGACCACTGGAAAAACCACAGCCTTGACTAGAGGGACCTTTGTTGGCAAAGTAATGTCTCTGCTTTTGAATATGCTATCTAGGTTGGTCATAACCTTCCTTCCAAGGAGTAAGCGCCTTTTAATTTCATGGCTGCAGTCACCATCTGCAGTGATTTTGGAGCCCCCAAAAATAAAGTCTGACACTGTTTCCACTGTTTCCCCATCTATTTCCCATGAAGCGATGGTTAAGATGCACATAATATACAACTGTCTGCTGGAATTGCACAAGTCCTTAAGTACTTGAGCTGATTGGAGTCCACATCTCAGGGAATGTCAAAGGAGAGTTCTGTAGACTCCACAGTCTCCAGGCTCCAGTGTGTACAAGTTGTTTGTATTTTGCATTGTTTTCAACTCAGATGGTGAACTGAGTTCCTTTCTTAAGTTGGCAAATCATACAATCTGACCCAAAGCTTTCCAGGATACAGTAAACTTCATTGAGATCTGTTATACAGTAAGCATGGCAGCAGATTCTATAATCACATATTAGATATTTCTGTACTGAAATCCCTTCAGACAGGAAAACAGGATTTCCTGGGGTAAGCATCTTTCCTCTCTTCATCCTGTCCTTTCTAAACTACAAATAATCCTTTATTATGGAGAGCAACCTGCTCTTCCCAAAGTGCAAGGGCTTTTTGTTTCTCAAATAAAAATTTAAAAATCCTTACTGCACTTGAAATTTCTTCTTTGTTCTTCTCCACTGGCTAGACCAGTATTTCTCAACCAAGGCTAATTTTGTCCCTAGGGGACATTCGTAGACAGTTTTGTTTGCCACAACTGCGGGAGGGAGGTGTTGTATTACTGACATCAGGGACTGGTGGGCTGCCGTCTATGGGGTCTCAAAGAGTCGGACACGACTGAAGAGACTTCGCAGCAGCAGCAGCAGCAGTTCATAAAGGCCAGTGATGGTGCTATACTACCAGCAACGCACAGGACAGTCTCCCACAGCAAAGAATTATCTGATCTAAAATGTTAGTAGTTCCAAAACTGAGGAACTCTGGGCCATTGAAGAACAAAAAGATTTTCCAGAAGAAATGCAAAGATGGTAATGAAAGAACTTAAGACTGTACCAAATGAGGGATGGCTAGCGGAACCGTAATGGTTTAACATGGAAAAAGGGACAACATGGGAGAATTTAAAGATAAAATTTATTTTTGAGTAGGTTCCAGTAGCTTCCCTGGTGGCTCAGCTGGTAAAGAATCCGCCTGTAACGTGGGAGACCTGGGTTCTATCCCTGGGTTGGGAAGATCCCCTGGAGAAGGGAACTGCTACTCACTCCAGTATTCTGGTCTGGAGAATTCCATGGGTCGCAAAGAGTTGGACATGACTGAGCGACTTTCACTTCACAGGCTCCAGTAAGTAGTTATTCTGAGGAATGTTGTATGGCTTGAAATTATGAATATATCACAATTAAAAAAAAAAAAAACCTACATAACTGAATCTCCTATATCCATTTGGTACCTTTTCCTGTACTGTTTCATTTCTTCCCAAATTACAGAAATATGAAGAAAACTTTCTTTATACACTTGTTACTGTAAGGAAATACTGTGCTGATTTTGCCAACATTAAATGTTTTATTATTATTTTGCTTTTGGGGGAATAGAGAATTCAAGGCCCTTAAAAATGTTGATTAGTACTATCATGGACAGAAATTTAATGTTTAATTTAATATTTAAATATTAATATTAAATTTTAATATTTAATATTCCTAGTGGTGAGCCATTCCAGAGAACCTTAGAAAAAATTCTTTTAAAAATGACAACCAGAAATTCCCTGGCAGTCCAGTGGTTACAACACGGATCTTTCAATGCCAAGGACCTGGGTTCAATCCCTGTATGAGGAACTAAGATCCCACAAACTGCCTTGGCATGACCAAAAAATAATAATAATATTAACCTTTTGGGCACATAATCTTTCCAGAGTAGGTGTAAGTTGGGTGACTGATCAGGTTCCCCTTGTTTTCAATGTATGTTCTTAGTTCTACTTGAAGGGAAGATGAAGATGCCCTTTGCCATTCTATCAGTTTTGCTGTTTAACACTTGTATTAAAAATGAGAATTTAATCCAGTGCAATTGATTTCTTAGGAAATGATTTGAGCATGATGCAGATTTGGAATTTGTATGCAATTTTGTCTGTGAAAACACTGGGTAAACATAGAAAACTCCATGCAGCTGAACTTACTCTGAAACTACCGGTTCCCACCTAGGCTGTGCTTCTCATGGACTATTTACAGACAATGACTGAGTGGAGCAGAGAGTAGAGATCTAAAGCACCAGTTTCTAGGAGATGGGGACGCATCTGACATGTCACCTTGGCTCAAAAATTCCACACTAGCTTTGCTGAAAGTTTCTTAAAGTTGCATCAAGGTCTAAGACTTTTCCTGCCTAACCTCCCGTCTCTTCTCCACAGGGCTTAGACGTTCGCCTGCAGTCTGGCACTTCTAGCCTCCTCTGGCTCTCTTCCGCTTTTCCCTCAAGTATTTTCCTCAGTAAATCCTTTGTTCATCTTATTCTGCCTTTACATTTGTTTGTCAGAGTACCAAACCTAACACAAGAATCAAAGGGGAAAGAAGGGTGAAAAAATGGCCACATAATGATGGCAATTGTTGGAGGTAGATAATGGGTCTGTCTGGCCATCCACTATACTCTCGAATGAATAGGAAGTCCGTTATACTTCCGTTTTGAATCTGTGTGAAAACTTCCATAGTGAAAAATTCAAAATGGAAGGAAGGAAGCAGGGAATAGAGGAAGAGAGGAAGGAAAGAAAAGAGAGACAAACCCGAATGAGATGGTCACTCAGGTTTAAAAGACCTTGCTTTGTGACCACTGATTCATCACATGAGAACAAGAATTTTATTCTTATCATTTTTATTATTTTTTAGGCTGAATGGCATGCAGGATCTTAGCTCCCTGACCAGGGATTGAACCCTCAATCCCTGCAGTGGAAGGATAGAGTCTTAACCACCGGCTTGCCAGGGAATTTCCCCAAATGAGCATTTTAAATGCAAATGAACTATGGGGACTTCCCTGGCGGTCCACTGGTTAAGACTGCTGGCTTCCATTGCAGGGGTCATGGGTTCAATTCCTGATTGGCGAACTAGTATCCCTCAGGCTGAGTGGCATGGCTTAAAAAAAAAAAAAGAACTGTGAAGTCTTGTATATGTGGCCTTGAACAATACCCTTTAGCAGGCATCCCTCATTTCTCCCTTCTCCAAGTCCTCGGAAGTCACTAATCTACTTTCTTCTCTGTAGAGCTCTCTAATCCAGACACTTTATGGAAATGGAATCATACAACGCGTGCCTTTTATGTCTGGCTTCTTTCATGCATAATGTTTTCAAGGGTCATGCATATTGTCACCTGTCTTATTTCTTTTAATGGCTGAATGCTATTTATTGTATGGATATACAACTTTAATACATCCATTTATCAGTTCATAGACATTTGAGTTGTAACTTTGGGGCCATTATGAATATTGCTGCTATGGACATTTGCATCCAAGTTTCTGTGTGAAGATATGTTTTTAGTTCTTTTCAGTGTATACCTGGGAGTGGAATTGCACGGAGATACAACAGCCTGCATCTTTCTTGGACATATATGTCATAATATTTAAAATTCAATAAGTTGATTCTTATTATTCATGGTAATGATGATCTATACTGTCTCCACAAGTAATTAGCTGTTGAGGCTCAGAGAAGGCCACCCCAAAATATGTATGCCTCAATGGGATATTGACTATTTTGATTAAAGTTACTTGAGAAACAGCTTCCTCAGTGATCAATGCATAGAGGAAAACAATAGAATGGGAAAGACTAGAGATCTCTTCAAGAAAATTAGAGATACCAAGGGAATATTTCATGCAAAGATGGACACAATAAAGGACAGAAATAGTATGGACTTAACAGAAGCAGAAGATATTAAGAAGAGGTGGCAAGAATACACAGAAGAACTATACAAAAAAGATCCTCATAACCCAGATAACCACTATGGTGTGATCATTCACCTAGAGGCAGACATCCTGGAATGCAAAGTCAATGGACCTTAGGAAGCATCACTACTAACAAAGCTAGTGGCGATGATTGGATTTCAGCTGAGCTACTTCAAGTCCTAGAGAATGATGCTGTAAAACTGCTGCACTCAATATGACAGAAAATTTGGAAAACTCAGTGGCCACAGGACTGGAAAAGGTATTCCAACCCCAAAGAAGGGCAATGCCAAAGAAGGCTCAAACTACTGCAAAATTGTACTTATCTCACACATTAGCAAAGTAATACTCAAAATTCTCCAAGCCAGGCTTCAACAGTACATGAATCATGAACTTCCAGATGTTCAAGCTGGATTTAGAAAAGACAGAGGAACCAGAGATCAAATTGCCAACATCCATTGGATGATAGAAAAAGCAAGAGAGTTCCAGAACATCTACTTCTGCTTTACTGACTAGCCTTCAGTAAAGTCAAAGCCTTTGACTGTGTCAGTTCAGTTCAGTTCAGTTCAGTCGCTCAGTCATGTCCTGTTCTTTGTGACCCCATGAATCGCAGCACGCCAGGCCTCCCTGTCCATCACCATCTCCCGCAGTTCACTCAAACTCACGTCTATCGAGTCGGTGATGCCATCCAGCCACCTCATCGTCTGTCGTCCCCTTCTCCTCCTGCCCCCAATCCCTCCCAGCATCACAGTCTTTTCCAATGAGTCAACTCTTCGCATTAGGTGGCCAAAGTACTGGACTTTCAGCTTTAGCATCCTTCCTTCCAAAGAACACCCAGGACTGATCTCCTTTAGAATGGACTGGTTGGATCTCCTTGCAATGCATGGGACTCTCAAAAGCCTTCTCCAACACCACAGTTCAAAAGCATCAATTCTTCAGTGCTCAGTGGATCACAACAAACTGTGGAAAATTCTTAAAGACATGGGAATACCAGACCACTTGACCGCCTCCTGAGAAATCTGTATGCAGGTCAGGAAGCAATAGTTAGAATCAACATAGAACCAGGACTGGTTCCAAATTGGGAAAAGAGTATGTCAAGGCTGTATATTGTCACCCTGCTTATTTAACTTATATGAAGAGTACATCATGCAAAATGCCAGGCTGGGTGAACCACAAGATTGCTGGGAAAAATATCAATAACCTCAGATATGCAGATGACACCACCCTTATGGCAGAAAGCAAAGAAGAACTAAAAAGCCTCTTGATGAAAGTGAAAGAGGAGAGTGAAAAAGTTGGCTTAAAAGTCAACATTCAAAAAACTAAGATCATGGCATCCAGTCCTGTCATTTCATGGCAAATTGATGGAGAAACAATGGAAAGAATGACAGAATTTACTTTCTGGGGCTCCAAAATCACTGCAGATGGTGACTGCAGCCATGAAATTAAAAGATGCTTGCTCCTTGGAAGAAAAGCTATGACCCACCTAGACAGCTTATTAAAAACCAGAGACATTACTTTGCTGACAAAGATCCATCTAGTCAAAGCTATAGTTTTTCCAATAGTCATGTTTGGATGTGAGAGTTGGACCGTAAAGAAAGCTGAGCACTGAAGAATTGTTGCTTTTGAAATTTGGTGTTGGACAAGACTCTTCAGAGTCCCTTGGACTGCAAGGAGATCCAACCAATCAATCCTAAAGGAAATTAGTCCTGTATATTCATTGGAAGGACTGATGCTGAAGCTAAAACTCCAATACTTTGGCCACCTGATGCAAAGAACTGACTCATTTGAAAAGACCCAAATGCTGGGAAAGATTTAAGGCAGGAAGAGAAGGGCACGACAGAGGATGAGATGGTTGGATGGCATCACTGACTCAATGGACATGAGTTTGAGCAAGCTCTGGGAGCTGGAGATGGATAGGGAAGTCTGGCGTGGTGCAGTCCATGGGGTCGCCAAGAGTTGGACATGACTGAGCAACTGAATTGAACTGAAGCCAGCCCATTCCTGGAGTCATCTCCCTCTCCTCTCTGTCTTGCTCCTTGAAGTCAAGTGGGCCTTAGGAAGCATCAGTACAAACAAAGCTAGTGGAGGTGATGGAATTCCAGTTGAGCTATTTCAAATCCTAAAAGATGATGCTGTGAAAGTGCTACACTCCATATGCCAGCAAATTTGGAAAACTCAGCAGTGGCCACAGGACTGGAAAAGGTCAGTTTTCATTCTGATCCCAAAGAAAGGCAATGCCAAAGAATGCTCAAACTACCACACAACTGCACTCATCTCACATGCTAGTAAAGCAATGCTCAAAATTCTCCAAGCCAGGCTTCAACAGTACGTGAACTGTGAGCTCCCAGATGTTCAAGCTGGTTTTAGAAAAGGCAGAGGAACCAGAGATCAAATTGCCAACATCCATTGGATCATCAAAAAAGCAAGAGAGTTCCAGAAAAACATCTACTTCTGCTTTATTGACTATGTCAAAGCCTTTGACTGTGTGGATCACAACAAACTGCGGAAAATTCTGAAAGAGATGGGAATCCCAGACCATCTGACCTGCCTCTTGAGAATCTGTATGCAGGTCAGGAAGCAACAGTTACAACTGCACATGGAAATAAATAAATAAAGATACTTAAAAAGAGTATATGCCATATAATTAAGCATTTATCCTCCATTTCCGGTAGGAATTGTGTGATCAGGGCAACTAAATCATCTCAGGGCAACCAAATAATCTCAGCTAATGAGAAAAGTCTCGTCTTTACAAAAGAATGACCACTAATACAGATGTAGAAGAAACAACAGAGCTAGACAATAACCATTTTAGAACCCTTAAAGAAAAGACTACTTGAAACCAGGTCATCCATGAGTGTTGAAACCATCAGGTCAAGTGATGATAGAAGATAGGATGACAACATATCTGTTGCCAAATTACCACCCATTAACTATTTGCTGGAAAAAAGAAAAAGGTAAACCATAGCATTGCAATAATGGAACCTGGGTGTCACCACTCTAACTCAGTGATTAATGTTAGCATTCCCTTTTAGTCAACAAACAGACATGATGTGTTTCCTAATGTATTGGAATGTGAAGCACATAGAATTACATATGAAGTGTTCTTGCTTAAAATATTTAACCTGAATATAAACAAGCTATTGACCTGAATCTAAACCAGGTTTAGACCTAAATTCTGGTTTGCAGCATACACAAAAAGTAGAGAAAAATGTTAAAACAGTATCTAAAGAAAAAATTGGGCAAATCTAGAAACGGGATATTCTACAATTATCGTTAATATTTTAATGACACGAAAAAGTGATGGGAGGGCTTTATTAAGATAAAAGAGACTAAAGAGACAAAAAACTAAAACTCAAATGCAAAGCAATGGGTGGTTTTTAAAAATTAAATCTTACTTTTTATAGTTCAGTTCAGTTCAGTTCAGTCACTCAGTCGTGTCCGACTCTTTGCAACCCCATGAATCCCAGCACGCCAGGCCTCACTGTCCATCACCAACTCCCGGAGTTCACCTAGACTCACGTCCATCGAGTCAGTGGTGCCATCCAGCCATCTCATCCTCTGTCATCCCCTTCTCCTCCTGCCCCCAATCCCTCCCAGTATCAGAGTCTTTTCCAATGAGTCAACTCATCTCATGAGGTGGCCAAAGTACTGGAGTTTCAGCTTTAGCATCATTCCTTCCAAAGAAATCCCAGGGCTGATCTCCTTCAGAATGGACTGGTTGGATCTCCTTGCAGTCCAAGGGACTCTCAAGAGTCTTCTCCAACACCACAGTTCAAAAGCATCGATTCTTCGGTGCTCAGCTTTCTTCACAGTCCAACCTTCACATCCATACATGACCACTGGAAAAACCATAGCCTTGACTAGATGGACTTCTGTTGGCAAAGTAATGTCTCTGCTTTTCAATATGCTATCTAGGTTGGTCATAACTTTCCTTCCAAGGAGTAAGCGTTTTTTAATTTCATGGCTGCAATCACCATCTGCAGTAATTTTGGAGCCCCCAAAAATAAAGTCTGACACTGTTTCCACTGTTTCCCCATCTATTTGCCATGAAGTGATGGGACCAGATGCCATGATCTTCGTTTTCTGAATGTTGAGCTTTAAGCCAACTTTTTCACTCTCCACTTTCATTTTCATCAGGAGGCTTTTGAGTTCCTCTTCACTTTCTGCCATAAGGGTGGTGTCATCTGCATATCTGAGGTTATTGATATTTCTCCCGGCAATCTTGATTCCAGCTTGTGCTTCTTCCAGCCCAGCATTTCTCATGATGTACTA
>NW_011494688.1:791551-794286 GCF_000754665.1 Bison bison bison | reverse complement strand
AAAGTCTGACACTGTTTCCACTGTTTCCCCATCTATTTGCCATGAAGTGATGGGACCAGATGCCATGATCTTCGTTTTCTGAATGTTGAGCTTTAAGCCAACTTTTTCACTCTCCACTTTCATTTTCATCAGGAGGCTTTTGAGTTCCTCTTCACTTTCTGCCATAAGGGTGGTGTCATCTGCATATCTGAGGTTATTGATATTTCTCCCGGCAATCTTGATTCCAGCTTGTGCTTCTTCCAGCCCAGCATTTCTCATGATGTACTAGGCATAGAAGTTAAATAAGCAGGGTGACAGTATACAGCCTTGACATACTCCTTTTCCTATTTGGAACCAGTCTGTTGTTCCATGTCCAGTTCTAATAAGCCAGCAGTAAATGGCATGCTGAAGACAACTGGAAAATTTTTGATATCAATAGAATATTCTATGATATTAAGGGAATTGCAGTTAATTTTATTAGGATAATAATTGTATTGTGGTTATGTAGGAAAATTATTTGGAGTGAAGCATTATGATGTCTCTATTTTATTTTATGATCAACCAATCACTTTCCTCCTTAGAAAGGAAAAAATCAACCGTACTGATTTATTTCCTACAGGATAAAATTCAAACCCCTTCCTGTGGCACAGAAAAATGCTCAAACTCTGATCTCAGTTTACATCCCTAGTCACTTGCTCTCACATAGCTTATGTTCTGAAGTCACTAAATCTCTCAGTTTTTTCTTTGTCTATACCACAAGTCATTTTTTTTCTATGCAAGCTGCCCTTCTTTACCTTCTCCATGTAACTGTTAAAACTGATGTCCATGTATATGTGTACCTTCACCCATAAATACATGGTCACCAAAACCAATATTAAATATTTTAATGGTGTTACATATTGGCCATTATAAATTTATAAAACACACAAAGCCAGAAGGATTCATATATATCATCGGGAAGAGATTGGAAATCAAACTGTGAGTGGTTGTTAAAGAGGACTTAACTGTAAGGTTTCTGCATCTTTTTGATAAAAAGGAATATACTAGAAGAAAAATGACCAAATGGTAAAACTTAGATCAATTCAGGGTGCTTAGGATGAGTACTTGCATGTATCAAATTTTCTGTTTTTTAAAAAAATTGCGTATCTGCAGACTACATTAGTTTGAACTAAATTGAAATTAGTCCAATTTATCAGTTGATAAATTCAGGCAATTTTCTTGATTTCTTTTTAGCCTGAGTTTCCTCATCTTTAATATGGGGATAATAATAGTAGGGTTATTGTGAGGATTAAACAAGTTGATATGTGTGAAGCACCAAAGCATTTAGCCAGTGCCTGACACAGAGTAAGCACCTAATAAACATAAGCTATTATGTGTTGAGATGTGCTCTGTGGCCTAGTTCATGGTCAGTTTTGATTAATTGTGAGCTGGAATAGGATGCTTGTTCTATTTGTTCAACCTGCAGGTGTATACACACTTGGTCAAATTTGTCAATTGTGTTCACATCTTCCATATTCTTTTCCATTTTTCATTTGCTTAATCTTTCAACAGAGAGATGTGCTGTGGTCACACATCACAAATGATTGTGGATTTGTCCATTTATACTTACATTAATAATTCTCTTAATTTTTAATACATATATTTGAGGCTATGTTAGTAGGTACAAAAACATTGTAATTGTTAAATTTTCCTTGCTATTTGTTTCTTTGGTTATTAGGTGTCTGCTTTCTGTTATAGTTTATAGCACTTATTGCCTTTTTGGTTAAAGGGCTTATTTTAACATGGCTTCTTCAGCTTTTTTTTCAGTCAGTTCAGTCGCTCAGTCTTGTCCAAATCTTTGTGACCCCATGGACTGCAGCACGCCAGGCTTCCCTGTTCCAGCTCCCTCAGCTTCCTCAAACTCATGTCCTTTGAGTTGGTGATGCCATCCAAACATCTTATCCTCTGTCATCCCCTTCTCCTTCTGCCTTCAATCTTTTCTAGCATCAGGGTCTTTTCCACTGAATTGGTTCTCACATCGGGTGGCCAAAGAAAGAAACTGAAGTCACTCAGTTGTGTCTGGTTCTTTGCGATCTCATAGGCTATAGCCTTCCAGGCCCTTCCGTCCATGGGATATTCCAGGCAAGAATACTGGAGTGGGTTGCCATTTCCTTCTTCAGGGCACCTTTCTGACCCAGGGATCGAACTCAGGTCTCTCGCACTGCAGGCAGACTCTTTACCTTCTGAGCCACCAGGGAAACCCCAGGTAGCCAAAGTATTGGAGCTTCAGCTTCACCATCAGTCCTTCCAATGAATACACAGGACTGATTTCCTTTAGGATTGACTGGTTAGATCTCCTTGCAGTCCAAGGGACTGCCAAGAGTCTTCTCCAACACCACAGTTCAAAAGCATCAATTCTTCAGTGCTCAGCTCTCTTTATAGCCCAACTCTCACATCCATACATGAGTACTGGAAAAACCATAGCTTTTACTAGACAGACCTTTGTTGGCAAAGTAATGTCTCTGCTGTTTAATATGCTATCTAGGTTGGTCATAACTTTTCTTCCAAGGAGCAAGCATCTTTTAATTTCATGGCTGCAGTCACCATCTACAGTGATTTTGGAGCCCAAGAAAATAAAGTCTGTCATTCTTTCCATTGTTTCCCCATCTATTTGCCATGAAGTGATGGGACCAGATGCCATGACCTTGGTTTTTTGAATGTTGAGTTTTAAGCCAACTTTTTCACTCTCCTCTTTCACTTTCATCAAGAGGTTCTTT
>NW_011494688.1:779163-791451 GCF_000754665.1 Bison bison bison | reverse complement strand
TTTGAATGTTGAGTTTTAAGCCAACTTTTTCACTCTCCTCTTTCACTTTCATCAAGAGGTTCTTTAGTTCTTCTTCGCTTTCTGCCATAAGGGTGGTGTCATCTGCATATCTGAGGTTATTGATATTTCTCCCAGCAATCTTGATTCCATCTTGTGCTTCATCCAGCCCAGCATTTCTCATGATGTGCTCTGTATATAAGTTAAAAGAGCAGGGTGACAATATACAGCCTTATTGTACTCCGTTTCCAATTTGGAACCAGTCCAGGTACTGTGTCCATTCTAACTATTTCGGTTTGACCTGCACATAGATTTCTCAGGAGGCAGGTTCGGTGGTCTGGTATTCCCATCTCTTCAAGAATTTTCCACAGTTTGTTGTGATCCACACAGTCAAAGGCTTTGGCATAGTCAATAAAGCAGAAGTAGATATTTTTCTGGAAATCACTTGCTTTTTCAATGATCCAATGGAAGTTGGCAATTTGATCTCTGGTTCCTCTGTGTTTTCTAAATCCAGCTTGAACATCTGGAAGTTTATGGTTCACATACTGTTGAAGCCTGGTTTGGAGAATTTTAAGCTTTAGTTTGCTGGTGTGTGTTCAGTTCAGTCCAGTTGCTCAGTCGAGTCTGACTGCGACCCCATGGACTGCGGCACACCAGGCCTCCCTGTCCATCACCAACTTTCGGCACTTACTCAAACTCAAGTCCATTGAGTTGGAGATGCCATCCAACAATCTCATCCTCTGTCATCCCCTTCTCCTCCTGCCCTCAATCTTTCTGAGCATCAGGGTCTTTTCAAATGAGTCATTTCTTTGCATCAGGTGGTCAAAGTATTGGAGTTTCAGCTTCAGCATCAGTCCTTCCAATGAATATTCAGGACTGATTTCCTTTAGGATGAACTGGTTGGATCTCCTTGCAATCCAAGGGACTCTCAGGAGTCTTCTTCAACACCACAGTTCAAAAGCATCAATGCTTTGGTGCTCAGTTTTCTTTGTAGTCCAACTCTCACATCCATACCATAGCTTTGACTAGATGGACCTTTTTCAGCAGAGTAATATCTCTGGGTTTTAATAAACTGTCTAGGTTGGTCATAACTTTCCTTCCAAGAAGTAAGCGTCTTTTAATTTCAGGGCTGCAGTCACCAACTGCAGTGATTTTGGAGCCCCCCAAAATAAAGTCTGTCACTGTTTCCACTGTTTCCCCATCTATTTGCCATGAAATGATGGGACTAGATGCCATGATCTTAGTTTTCTGAATGTTGAATTTTAAGCCAAATTTTTCACTCTCCTCTTTCACTTTCAACAAGAGGCTCTTTTAGTCCTGGCATGTGAGATGAGTGCAACTGTGTGGTAGTTTGAACATGCTTTGCCTTGTCTTTCTTTGGGATTGGGATGAAAACTGACTTTAACCCTTCCTGTGGCCACTGCTGAGTTTTCCAAATTCCACCATTTCCAAATGGTGGTCACACTACTGTGGTTATCTGGGTCGTGAAGATCTTTTTTGTATAGTTCTTCTGTATATTCTTGCCAGCTCTTCTTAATATCTTCTGCTTCTGTTAGGTCCATAACATTTCTGTCCTTTATTGTGCCCATTTTTGCATGAAATGTTCCCTTAGTATCTCTAATTTTCTTGGGAAGATCTCTACTCTTTCCCATTCGTTTTCCTTTATTTCTCTGCGTTGATCACTGAGAAAGGTTTTCTTATCTTTCCTTGCTATTCTTTGGAACTCTGCATTCAGGTGAGTGTATCTTTCCTTTCCTCCTTTGCCTTTCGCTTATGTTATTTTCTCAGCTATTTGTAAGGCCTCCTCAGACAACCATTTTGCCTTTTTGCATTTCTTTTTCTTGGGGATGGTCAGTTTTCTTTTAGTAGGTTTTAATATAATATACATTTTTTCATTCTTTCAGTTTTTTTAAGTCTTTAGTTTTAATGTTTTATAGTTTTATTTTTAAGTGGCTGAGTTTTCCTTTCTTTTCTCCAGTGTGATTATCTCTGTCTTTTTATAGGCAGAATCAATTACAGTTATTATGCATCTCATATTTTTGCACAAATTTCTCTAATTTTTGTGTTTATGTGTGTGATTTCTATTCTGATTTTCTCTGTTCTCTTTTCTCCTTTTAGTTTAAAAAATCTCCTCATGACTTGATCAAGCTTTTACTTTTCTCTTTTATTTCCCTTGACTGATTTGAAATTTTAAAATTCCATTTCTATTCCTTTAGTAGTTTACCTTAAATTTCTAACATGAATTACTCTATTTAACAGAAACACAAGTGAGTCATTATCTCTATTCTCCTATTGAACATAAAGGTTTTATATTGCCTTAACTCTAATTCCTCTCTACTAATTTGTTATTGTTTTACAGGATTTTAGTTCTCCCTTAAATAGTAACTGTTGTTACATTGGTTTTTACTCCCATTATTCATTATCATTATTATTATACATGTATGTAGGCAGTTATTCACTTAAACTTCCCAGTTCCTTTGCTCATGGTTCTTTCTTGTATCTTGATCCTTTCAGTAGAACATCTAGAAATTCTTCACCTGGACTTGTTAGTAGTCTGTTTTTATTTTAGAATGTCTTTAGTTGAGTCTTTTTTTTTTTTGGCTGCACCAGCTCTTAGTTGTAGCATGTGGGATCTAGTTCCCTGACCAGGGATCAAGGCCAGACCTCATGTATTGGGAGCATGAAATCTTAACCACTGGACCACCAGGGAAGTCCTGAGTCTTATTCTGCTTTGCCAATTCTCTCTTCAGCTATGTCAACCTGCTAAATATTGATAATTTAATTCAGGGTTTTAAAATTTAATCATTTCAAAACTGAGCAAATGGCAGTTCTGCTGCTGTTGCTGCTAAGTCATGTCAGTCATGTCCGACTCTGTGCGACCCCATAGACGGAAGCCCACCAGGCTCCCCCGTCCCTGGGATTCTCCAGGCAAGAACACTGGAGTGGGTTGCCATTTCCTTCTCCAATGCATGAAAGTGAGAAGTGAAAGTGAAGTCGCTCAGTCGTGTCTGACTGTGTGACCCCATGGACTGCAGCCCCCCAGGCTCCTCTGTCCATGGGATTTTCCAGGCAAGAGTACTGGAGTGGGTTGCCATTGCCTTCTCCGAAGTGGCAGTTCAGGTGTTCCTAATTGAAAGAAGATAATGCTAACAGAGTAAAAACAAAGACCAGATAAACCCCTCCATCTAAGTGTTTGGAACAAGACCAAAAGAAGGCCCCTCTGCAGCCACAGAAATAACATAGCATCCTTGACTAATATGAGTGCTTCTTTGCCAATGATAATTTCAGTCATGCTTTAATACTCCTGCTTTTCAGATTAAAATTATCAAGATACTCAGTCACCAAATTTCCTCCACTTCTTGACAACATCTGATTCAGAACCAATCTCCACTTTCTTAAACCCTACATATTTCACCTAGTTCAAGCATAAATTCTATAGTTAATCCCTGTCACGACTGCTCTGGTGTACCTTCTCCTTTGCCCCAACAAGCTAGATAAAGTGTGTGTTTTTGACTACAGGTGTGTTCCTGGTTAATGTCTTTTTAAGCTCTAAATGTTCTCGTTCATTATTTTGTGATTCTGATTGTTCTGTCTTCAATTTTGATCATGTCTTTTCTGTCTTATTCCTTCTTTTATGGGGCTAGTTATTTTAAATATACTTAATTTTATCCAATTCAACTCTATCCGACACTTGTCTTTTTAAATATTTGTTTATTTATTTGGCAATACCAGGTCTTTGGTGTGGTGTGTGGGATCTTTGATCTTCATTATGGCACACGAGATCCTTAGTTGCAGCAGGTGGGATCTAGTTCCCTAACCAGGGGCTAAACCTGGGATAACTGCATTGGAAGTATGGAATCTTAGACGCTAGACCACGAGGGAAGTCCACTATCCAATACTAGTCTTAACTGAAGTTGTAGGGATAGTAATACCATCCTGTAGTTTATTATATGCTAATTTTTGTTCAAGGTGGATTATTTCTCTATGTGTTTTGTAATTTTCACTGTAACCCCATCTTCATTTTGAAACTGCTTCCAGAGTGAGTTTGAGTTTGTTTCTGCCAGCTTGCACTAGGAATATTACCATCTCTATGCCAACTACTTTTTGGCATAAAATAAAAAACAGTTAATTTTTTTGGTAGGATTTTGCACAGAATATAAATACCTTGTAAAAGTGTGTTTGGTAAGATTTGACAAATGTATACACTTGCATAACTATCACCACAGTCCAGATATAGAACCTCTCCATCACCCAGCAAGCTTCCATGCCAGCCCAACTTTGAAGATATTTGGGGGATTTCTGGACCATGTAGTAGTATGAGGTATATATGTGAAGTCCTTGACTCCATGAGGCTTGGGTCTAGATTACAAATTTTCCAAAGAGATTTTCTTTTAAACTCTGAACTCAGTTTAAGGCAAACAGTCTTCCTTGTTATCTTCCTGTTTGCTGGTAGGAAGACTCCTCCCCACCCCACCCCACCTCCATCCCTGCAATCCAGCCTTTCAGTGTGGTGTAGCTCTTGGACAGGCTGCCATTTTATAGGTATCTTAGTTACATCTTCCTGCTTTATAAGGCCCAAGGCCTCAAAGTCCTATCCCTGATGGACATTAAACTCAACTATGGTGGTTAGAAAGACTCACAGTGCTACTGCTCCTGTTTCAGCTACTAGGTCACTACTCTGGCTTATAGTACTCTGCTCTTCCCCTTTTTTGATTTATACATTTTATTGAAGTATAACATACATATAGAAAAGCATACAGATTATAAATACTTAGCTCAATATCACACGTGAATATACCTAGGTAACAAGTACCCAGATAAGGAAAAAGGTTACTAGACAGAGGAGCCTGGTAGGCTGCAGTCCATGGGGTCGCTAAGAGTTGGACACGACTGAACGACTTCCCTTTCACTTTTCACTTTCACACATTGGAGAAGGAAATGGCAACCCACTCCAGTGTTCTTGCCTGGAGAATCCCAGGGACGGGGGAGCCCGGTGGGCTTCCGTCTATGAGGTCGCACGGAGTTGGACACGACTGAATCGACTTAGCAGCAGCAGCAGAAATTTCCTAATATTCTTTCCAACCAGTATCTCCTTCCAAGAAGAATCATTATTCTGACTTCTAACACAGATTAATTTTGCCTACTCTTGAATGTTATACAAATGCAAGCATATAGCATATATTCTTTTGTGTCTGGTTTCCATCGCTTATCATTGTATTCCTGTAGTTCACTCATATTGTTTCATGTACTTGTAGTGTGTTTATTTTCGTTGCTGTACGTTATTTCATTGCATGAATACAACAGGATTTATATTGTAGGTGGACATTTGGTTTGTTTCCAGTTTTTCCCTTTGCTCTTGGAGCCTGGGATTTCCCTTTCTTTCTTTCAAGCTCTGCTGTGTATTTAGTAGGATTTAAAAAGCACTTCCTGCTCAGTAGTCCTGCATGATCTGTGTCAAGACATGTTTTAGGTTTTGTAGATTGCCAAATCTTCAGACATATAAGTCATATATTTCATTTTTTATTGTTGAAATCCTTGACTCTCACCTGATTTACTTAGGCTGATGACTCATTTCTTTAGACTGCTGTTGGAAGAAATAGTCTTGATTCTTGTGACAAATAATGAACAGAAATAGCAGGATACAGATGAGATATGTAATTAATTTTTAGGTTTGATCTCTTGCTTGCATGGATTACTACATATGCAAGGCTAGATAAATGTTACTAAGTATAAAATATTGAAAAGGCATATTAAAGAAATGGGTAGTTGAAGGCAAACAAGAGTGAGAAGTGTGGATGAAGCTATTTGGGTGCAGAATCTCTTCGCTAGTTGACACTGGGAATTTGAAATGAGAGGGAACCTCTCTTAATGGCTCAGTGCTATGTTATAAAAATGTTGCCAGAAGAGCCACTCCAGAGTGGGCCTGCTTTTGCCCTCCAAAAATGATTGTTTCACAAGATCAGTGTTTCTCAACTGTGGGCATTTTCCCCCGCTCAGGGAATATTTTGAAATGTCTGGAGATGCTTGGTTGGCACAGTACTTGTATCTAATGGGTAGAAGCTGGGAATGCTGCTAAACATCTTACAATTAATTCACAGGACAGCCCCTCTCCCCATGGCCCCAATGAAGAATTTTCCAATGGACGTAGAGATTATCATACTAAGCGAAGTAAGCCAGAGAGAGAATGACAAATAACATATGATATTGCTTATATGGAACCTGAAAAAAAAAAAAGATACAATGGGGGGAGGGAGAAATTAGGAGAACAGGATTAACATATAATCAAGGACCTATTATATAGCACAGGGAACTATATTCAATATTTTGTAATAATGCATAAGGGAAAAGAATCTGAAAAAACAATACACACACATATATAGTTATAACACGTCTAATTATAACTAAATCTTTGTGTTATACATCTGAAACTAACATGATATTGTAAATCAACTATACTTCAGTAAAGCAAACAAACCAAAAGAATTTTTCAGCTCAAAGAGTAAATAGTACCAAGCGTGAGAAACTCTGTTCCAGACCTAGGAACTAGTTGTTGTTCAGTCACAAAGTCATATCTGACTCTTTGCAACCCCATGGACTGCAGCATGCCAGGCTTCCCTGTCCTTCACCATCTCCTGGAGTTTGCTCAAATCCATGTCCATTAGGTCGGTAATGCCATCCAACAGTCTCATCCTCTGTTGCTGCCTTCTCCTGCCCTCAAGCTTCCCAGCATCAGGGTCTTCACAACAGGTAGCCAAAGTATTGGAGCTTCAGTTTCAGCAGCAGGCCTCCCAGTGAATATTCAAGGTTGATTTCCTTTAGGATGGACTCATTTGATCTCCTTGCTGTCCAAGGGACTCTCAAGAGTCTTCTCCAGCACCACAGTTCAAAAGCATCAGTTCTTTGGTGCTCAGCCTTCTTTATGGTCCAACTTTCACATCCATACATGACTACTGGAAAAACAATAGCTTTGACTATATGGACATTTATTTGCAAAGTAATCCCTGCTTTTTAATATCCTTTAGGATGGACTCATTTGATCTCCTTGCTGTCCAAGGGACTCTCAAGAGTATTCTCCAGCACTACAGTTCAAAAGCATCAATTCTTTGGTGCTCAGCCTTCTTTATGGTTCAACTTTCACATCCATACATGACTACTGGAAAAATAATAGCTTTGACTATACGGACATTTATTGGCAAAGTGATCCCTGCTTTTTAATATGCTGTCTAAATGTGTTGTAGCTTTTCTTCCAAGGAGCCAGTGTCTTTTAATTCCATGGCTGCAGTCACCATTCTGCAGTGATTTTGGAGCCCAAGAAAATAAAATCTTTCACTGTTCCCATTTTCCCCCGATCTATTTGCCATGAAGTGATGGGACCAGATGCCATGATCTTCATTTTTTGAACGCTGAGTTTTAAGCCAGCTTTTTCACTCTCCTCTCTCATCTTCATCAAGAGGCTCTTTTGTTTCTTTTTGCTTTCTGCCATTATCATGGTATCATCTGCATATCTGAGGTTGTTGATATTTCTCCCAGAAATCTTGATTCCAGCTTGTGATTCATCCAGTCCACATTTCAAATGAAGTACTCTGCATATAAGTTAAATAAGGAGGGTGACAATATACAGCCTTAAGGACTCCTTTCCCACTTTGGAACTAGTTTGTTGTTCCATGTTGATTCTAACTGTTGCTTCTTGACCTGCGTACAGGTTTCTCAGGAGGCAGGTAAGGTGATCTGGTATTCTCATCTCTTTAAGAATTTACCACAGTTTGTTGTGATCCACACAGTCAAAGGCTTTAGTGTAGACAATGAAGCAGAAGTAGATGTTTTTCTAGAATTCTCTTGCTTTTTCTATGATCTAATACATGTTGGCAATTTGATCTCTGGTTCCTCTGCCTTTTCTAAATCTGTCTTGAACATCTGGAAGTTCTGGATTCACATACAGTTGAAGCTTAGCTTGAAGGATTTTGAGCATTATCTTGCTAACATGTGAAATGAGTGTAACTGTACAGTACTGTGAACATTCTTTGGCATTGCCTTTCTTTGGGACTGGAATGAAAACTGACCTTTTCCAGTCCTGTGGCCACCTCTGAGTCTTCCAAATTTGCTGGCATATTGAGTGTAACTGTATCATCTTTTAGGATTGGAAATAGCTCAGCTGGAATTCCATCACCTCCACTAGCTTTGTTGGTAGTAATGCTTCCTAAGGTCCACTTGACTTCACACTCCAGGATGTCTGGCTCTAGGTGAGTGACCACACCACTGTAGTTATCTGGGTCATTAAGACACTTTTTGTAGAGTTCTTCTGTTTATTCTTGCCACCTCTTCTTCACCTAAGAAGGCTTTCTTACCTCTCCTTGCTAGTCTTTGGAAGTCTACATTCAGGTAGGTATATCTTTCCCTTTCTCCTTTGCCTTTTGCTTCCCTTCTTTTCTCAGCTATTTGTAAGGCCTCCTCAGACAACCATTTCGCCTTTTTGCATTTCTTTTTCTTTAAGATGGTCATTTCTTCTTTTTGGTCACTGCATTCTATACAATGTTACGAACCTCCGTCCATAGGTCTTCAGGTACTCTATCTATCAGATCTAATCCCTTAAATCTATTTGTCACTTCCACTGTATAATTTTAAGGGATTTGATTTAGGTCATACTTGGATGGCCTCATGGTTTTCCCTACTTTCTTCAATTTAAATCTGAATTTTCCAGTAAGGAGTTCATGATCTGAGCCACAGTCAGCTCCCAGTCTTGTTTTTCCTGACTGTTTAGAGCTTCTTCATGTTTGGCTGCAAAGAATATAATCAATCTGATTTCAGTATTGACCATTTGGTGATGTCCATTTTAGAGTTGTCTCTTGTGTTGTTGGAAGAGGGTCTTTGCTATGAACAGTGTGTTCTCTTGGCAAAACTTTGTTAGCCTTTGCCCTACTTCCTCTTGTACTCGAAGGCCAAACTTGCCTGTTACTCCAAGTATCTCTACTATCAGTTACCTTTCAAGAAATAATAGCACTACAGTGGCACAGTCTATGATTCTATCCAAATTCAGGCACTCTGTGAAAGCCAGGTCATATGTGGCTCACTCTAATTATTATTATTTTTTGATATGTAAGAGGTAGATTTGAGAGAAACACATTCTACAGTCAGATTGTAAGCTATCTCAGAAGGCAATAGGCCACTCCAGTTCTTTTTAAAACTGTATTGATGGATTCTGGGGACTTCTTTGGTGGTCCAGTGGCTGGGACTTCATGTTTGATGCCTGGTAGGGGAACTAGAACTCAAAGGCCGCCCAGACCTGCTAAGCTAAGCTCAGCTAAACTAAGTCACTTCAGTTGTGTCCAACTCTGTGCGACCCCATAGATGGCAGCCCACCAGGCTTCCCCCGTCCCTGGGATTCTCCAGGCAAGAACATTGGAGTGGGTTGCCATTTCCTTCTCCAATGCATGAAAGTGAAAAGTGAAACTGAAGTCACTCAGTCGTGTCCGACTCTAGAGACCCCATGGACTGGAGCCTACCAGGCTCCTCCGTCCATGGGATTTTCTAGGCAAAAGTACTGGAGTGTGGTGCCATTGCCTTCTCCGCTGCAGCCAAATAAATTAGAAACAAACAAACAAACAACTGTAATGATAGGTTCCGCAACCACCGTCTATTCAGAGCTTGAGTGAAATCACTTGTATCCAATGCTAATGTAATAGGTACAGCAATTTATTGTTAACCATTAAAAGTTAAACAAAAATCACCAGTGATGTATGTCTATATTTTAACTTTATTATTATTTTTAAAAATTTAAAATTTTATTTATTTATTTAGGCTGGACTGGGTCTTTGCTACAGCATGCAGATTCTTCATTGCAGTGCGCAGACTCAGTTGCATGTGGGGTCTTAGTTCCCTGACTAAGGCTGGAACCCGCAGCCCTGCACTGGAAGGTAGATTCTTAACTGCTAGACCACCAGGGAAGTCCCTTAACTTTATTATTGAACATTCCAAGGCCACAGAGTAAATCAGCTGAATAAATGGCATTAGACAAAGAGACGTTGTACCTTGCAATTAGACTATATGTATTCTTTTTCTTTGTTGTTATATTTTTGCAGCTTGCTTTTTGGACAAAGGTAAATCTTGTTATTTGTCCAATGGAACTGATGGTCCGTATTTGTTTCTTCTTCCTCCAGGCAACACATACTACCATTTATTCTTTTGATTCATTTCCCCGGGAAAGCTGAGAAGAAGTTTTATAATGATATTATTGGTTTTGTAACTAGTGTTTTCATTGTAATTCTATTACTGAACCAATGTTGTGATAAATGGTCTGTTTATAAGGGGAACCACTTTTACAAGAAGTAGAAAATTAGACATGCTTCTGCTTTGCAATAACAATAAAAACCACAGTGAAAAAGTATTCTCCAGTTTATTCCCATCTGTATCAGCAGGGAAGCTTTAGAAGATGACTTTCTCCCTGAGGCCTTCTAAACACAGTTACTGCCTGTGAGTATCATGTCAAAATGCAGTGTTCCTCCAAATCCAATTCAAAACCAATCCATTTTAAATTACAGTAACTGTGGGCCCTTTAAGAAAGTCAAGCACTTTAAACCCCACCCCTCTGCCCACTGGTAGCAGTTAAGTCCTCTCTTTGAATGCAGTTGGTGATAAAGCTAAGAGAAAGGCAACTTGTCTCCTGAGTGTTTCTAAGTAAGCTCTAGAGGTGGAAGCTTCAAGATACTATGGGATAGGGAACAATGGAAACTTGTGAAGAATGGAAGCCAGACTGGCTCTTAAAAGATTCTATCACAGTGCTGGGTGAAGTGGAAAGAATGTTAAGTCTGGGTTTCCCCCTGTGGAGCTGCTCCCTGATAGCTTTACTCCTCCATTTCACCCAGCAAGTGAGTTTTACAGAAGCTGTTTCCAGTTTAACGAGCTGTTTGTCTCCTCTAGCAGATTCCCAAAAGGAAAAGTCAGAGAGAAGAGCAAGTTTCAGCGAAAATTATTAAACTGGTCACTTCTAACAGTTATTTACATTGGCTGAACGTTTCTGAAGAACAAAGTCGACTCTTTTGTTGTTGTTCCTGCTACACCAACAGTGACTAACTCAGAAGTTTAGTATTAAACTAAAAAATAATTAGAAATTTGGGGTTTGATTGCGGTTGGCATTTTGGAGCTGGCTGCCAAAAAGCAGCCATCTTGGTAAAGGATGATGTCATTTGGAATACTTGGAGGTTTCACTTTATTCCTGGGTACCAGTTTTCATTAGCCATTGAATAACTGTAATCATTAGGCTAAATTTAGTTTTAAAGATAATGGAGGAGCTGAAATAAAAATCATTAAAGCCACTTCTTTATCCTTCCTAACACATTATAAACTTTCCCCAAAGTTCAAAGCAATAGAAAAAACTTCACTCCATTTTCCCTCTATATTTTGCTTCCATATGTTTGTTCTTCTGTTGACTAAGCTTGGGTAATAAAACTAGTCTGGTCGGTTTCATTTTCTGATTTTCATACATAAGTGAAAGTTGTTTTGTGTCAACAGTGTAAAGTGTTAAGAATTATCTCACCTGCTGGGCCAATTTCCTGTAAGCCTTTGTTTGGGAGGGGAGAAAGGGAAATGCAAGTTTTGATTTTGAATTACTTATTCTTTAAAACTAGAACCCCGAATTAAACCACACTAGCATAATTAATCTGTGTTTAGTTTTGACCTACTTAAGTCTTCTAGGAGTGGGCAAGATGATGGGAAAGAAAATGATGGTTATGTTGCATTCCCACTTGCATTCATCACTATTCGTATAGCAGAATGCTCTGCCTGCAGTTGCTTTGGAAAACTGGCACTTCAAAGAGATGTTTTAATCCACAAAAATTGTTTGTCTTTTTTTTCTTTTTGGATTAGATAAATGTTACTGTCTTAATCCTATTGCCCAACAGGTCCTGGCATTGTCTGCAAAATGCAGAGAGAAAAGAAAAAACTTGCACCTCGTTTAGACAATTGAGCGCAGGGTGGTTTATGGGATTATTAGGAGAAGTAAAGAGGGCGGTGTGTCTCTTCTGCAGATCTTTTCTTAACGAGGTTAACCTGTGGCTCCTGTCTCGTCGCCCTCCTCCGCTCCTCGGAGGGGAACTTTCTGTTCCGTGAGCGCTATCCGAAGCTTCCCAGGCAAGCTCACTGAGAGATCAAACTAAAAGGGCTGCGTGTCTGTTTGAAACAGATAGAGGGAGACAGGAGCACACACGGTCAGCGGAAGATGGGGCCACGGAGTCGGCGGGGGCTGGATCCCCGAGCCGGGCTGACCTTTCCACGTGTCCCCAGCACCTGCGAGGCGAG
>NW_011494688.1:772271-778563 GCF_000754665.1 Bison bison bison | reverse complement strand
GGAAGGCGGGGGGCATTGTCATCTCGCCGTTCCGCCTGGAGGAGCTCACCAACCGCCTGGCCTCGCTGCAGCAGGAGAACAAGGTGCTCAAGATCGAGCTGGAGACCTACAAACTCAAGTGCAAGGCGCTGCAGGAGGAGAACCGCGACCTGCGCAAAGCCAGCGTGACCATCGTGAGTGCCCCCCCGGGGTGCGCCGCGGTGCTGACCTCCACCCGCCCCTGGGAGATGCTGCCTCCCGACCCGGGGCCGCCCCCGGGCTCTTCGAGGCTTCCGATGACCTGCAGCGAGCACACTCGCTGCTAAGACCCGCCGGCCCCAGAGGGTGGAGGGAGTGGGAGGTGTCCCTTCCGAGCTGCGCGGGTCTGCCCTCCCCGGGGTCCAGGCCCCTCGCGGGGTGCTGGAGGAGGCTGCTGGGACCACCCCCACCCCCCACGTTCCCTTGTCGCCCCTGGGGGAGGAGGCTCCTCCGGGAGGAGCTGGAAGCTGGCGGCGTGGCTGGGGGAGGGGGGGGCGGGTGGGACTTTTTTCAGTCCTAGTTTGCTTGAGGGGTGCGTCCAGAATCGGGGAGTCCTACGCTGAGGGAGAGGCAGGAAGCCGGGGCCTGTTCCGGGGGCCTGGCCGGGGGTGCGGGGGGTGTGCAGCTGGGCTGGGCACTTGGTTGGCATCAGAACGGCGCTAGCTGGATCGCCCGGGGAGGGGGCGGGAGAGAGTGGCCGGGAATCCGGGAAGTGCAGTTTTTCTGGCCAGGATCGAGAGGGAAGGGCGGGTACCGGAGCTGATGCTCCCACCTCCGTTGGAAGTCCTTTCCCTGGGTGGGGGGTGGCGGCGGCCGTGTACTGCTGGGAGAATGCAGCATCTTACACCGGCTTGGACGGAGCGAAGGGTATGAAGCCTGGACCGGCTGAAACCAGGGTGAAGGGAATCGACTGACTCCTTCGCCGAGCAAGAGGGAGTTGTTGTTTTTTGGTGGGTTTTTTTTTTTTTTTTGCGTGTGTTTGCTTCCTTGGCGGTGGAGTGTCTGTCTGGGGGATATTTTGGTTCGGCGTCTAGATACTTGACGGGAGAACGGGCTGTCTGTTCTCTTTCCACCTGGTCCCCGGAGGCTCCCCCAAAGAGGATAAGATTAGGTGTGTAGGTCCTTCTCGTGTAGCAGGCCTTTGGAAAGGCCACTATTAGCTGTGATGAGGCGAAACATAACTGGGAAAAGTACAACGTGTGCTCTCACCTACTATCCCTGCCGGCTAGCCACATCATTGACATGCAGAATCCCCATACTGGCAACCCTGTTGAGATCAAAACAGTTTCCCAGCCAGGAGGAGAGAGGAAAATGTCAAGAAAGCAAGGGGATGAATTGCCATAGTTACTCCACAATAGCTGATTAGGTTGAACCTTCAGATGGAGAAAAAATCGTGCATTCGGGGATGGATGGAAGATCACAACTCTGCAAAGGAAATGCGGCAAGTTTAGGATGTCCCTGTACCAGAAAAAAGTCTTCAGTGGAGGATGGACTGTGTGTATCCACCAAGCACACCCCCCCTCCCCCCACCCCACCCAACCCCCCGCCCTCTGCTGGCTTGCACTTGGGGACTGGATGGCATTCTGAATTTGCTTAGAAAGCAGGTTTTCACCAAAGTTTCATTGGGATGGGCAGCCTAAATAGAAATCGATTGCTGAAAGACACCCCGCATGCTCCGATCCAGCTCTGGTGAATGGCATTGGAGCAATATTCAGACTGTAAAGTTCTTGAAGTGCCCTTTTGGTAGGGTGGGGAGGAATTTGCAGAGGCAGCCACTTCCAAGCCTTTTCTGAAGCTTTCTTGGCTGAGAGAGATGTCTTTGGTGAGTGGAGGTTTGAGAAGAGGGGGAAGTTGGTGGAAGCAGTTTATTTAAGATTGGAGTTAGTAAATGAGAGGGTGAGTCTGGTCTCTTGGAGAATGTGAACCACCGAAAGTTGTAAAACTTGCATAAAATGGAACCTCTGGCTTCTTGCATACTGTGAGCAATTCAGGCTGTTTTTGTTTGGGAAGGAGGATGGCGGGGTGGAGAGACTGTGAAAGGGTTAGCTGTTTGACACTTGACCATATTAAAAGTAGGTCTGTAAATTGTACACAGTCACATTCATTCCTAGTGTGTAAGATCACAGGCCACTGAACACTTGGCATGAAGAGTTGTGCGAGGTGGTGGCTTCCTTGGAACTAACTTCCCTCAACTAAAACTGACATCTCACCAAATATGTTTTGTGAAAACTTCTGAGGCCTCACTGAGTCAAATTTTAGAATTGCTTTGGATGACAGCCTATAGGTACCAGAAACCTCTCCATTCTTTAATCTCTGATGAATATATTCAGGGAGATAAATAAAAAGTGCTTGTGGTTTATTGAGTTCCCTGATACCTGGCAGGTGTTACTCAGGCAAATGCAGAGTAGAGATTCCTTTGAGGGTTCTGTTGGAGTTGACTGACTTAGGACACAGATTGTGGTGAGTGGGTTTGACCTTTAGGGTTTGTAATTTGGGAGGAAAAATGTGTGTGACTACATGAAGTAAGTCTGTGGATGTAAGGATTCCGTCTAATGTGCAACACTGCCATAGTCTGTGTCAAAGTTAAGCTGCATGAAATTTGCTGCTAGCAATCCAGGAAGTTTGTGAAAAGACTTAAATATTCAGTTAAGTGAAGGCCTTGGTAGATTTCTCACTAATTTTATTTGAAGAGAAGATGGTACCAGAATCTTATATTTGTCTTCATGGCTCTTACTAGTTTCTCTAATTATGATATTAACTTTAATATTTTTGAGCACAGAAGGTGATTGTGGATGTCTTTTCCTTGAACGTATTCAGCAAGGTACCTTGCTGATCAGCTACACCCTGGGAAGAGAGAGGTGTTGCTTTTTTTTGGGTGAGGGGGAGTAGTTTTAGGTTAGCAACGAACTTAAGCAGAAGGTACCAGGATTTCCCAAATACTCCCTGCCCTTCTTCCCCTCCTCCATTATCAACATCCCCCACCTGAATGGTACATTTGTTAAACCGATGAACCAACTTTGAAGCAACATAATCACCTAAAGTCTACACAGTTCACTCTTGGTGTTGTACATTCTATGGGTTTGGGCAAGTGTACAATGACTTGTGGCACCATGATAGTGTACAAAGCAGGTCCAGTGCCATAAAAATCCCCCGTGCTCAGCCTTTTCATCCCTCACTAACCCCTGGCCACCACCAGTCTTTTTTCTGTCTTCCATCAGTTCAGTTGCTCAGTCGTAACCGACTCTCTGCAACCCCATGGACTGCAGCATGCCAGGCTTCCCTGTCCATCACCAACTCCTTAAGCTTGCTTAAGCTCATGTCCGCGGAGTCGGTGATGCCATCCAACCATCTCGTCCTCTGTCGTCCCCTTCTCCTCCTGCCTTCAGTCTTTCCCAGCATCAGGGTCTTTTCCAGTGAGTTAGTTCTTCACATCAGATGGCCAAAAGCATAGTTTTGCCTTTTCCAGAAAGTCATATAGTTGGAATCATACAATCTGTAGGCTTTTCAGATGGTTTTCTTTCACTTAGTAAGATACATCTAAGTTTCCTCCCTGCTTTTTCATGGCTTGGTAGCTCATTTCTTTTTTCTGTTTTGGCTACGCTGAGTCTTTGTTGCAGCATGCAGGCTTCTCTAGTTGAGGTTCAGGCTTAGCTGCCCTGCGGCGTGTGGGATCTTGGTTCCCTGACCAAGGATTGAACGCATGTCCTATGCATTGGAAGGCGGATTCTTAACCACTGGACCACCAGGGAAGTCCCTCTTTTCTTTTTAACATCCAGTGAGATTTGTTTGGCTGTACCACAGCTTACTTATCCATTTAACTACTGAAGGACTTGACTTGGTGGCTTCCAAGTTTTGGCAGCTATGAGGAAACCTGCAGTAAACTTCTGTGTGCACATTTTGGGGTAGACAGAAGGTTTCTGCTCATTTGGGTAAGTAGGGAGGAGCTAATTGCTGGTAGTATGGTGAAAATATTTTCATTTTGTTAAGAAACTGCCAAACTTAACAAACTTAACATGCCAAAATGTACCATTTTGCATGCCCACCAGCAGTGATGAGAGTTCCTGTTGCTCCACGTCCTTGCTGGTTTTGGGTGTTATCTGTCTTGGATTTTGTCCATCCTAGTAGGTGCGTAGTGATATCTCATTATTGGGCCCTCATTTTTTAAGCCAAGTCCAAAGGCTAATAGAAGTTCTTAACCAGCAGTCATTTCTATCTCTTTTGGTATGTAGGTGCTTCTTCTAGTCAAGCTACCCTTTTAATAAAGGATCGGTTTCATGGTCTGTATTCTCCACATCTGTGGGGAAGAATCAACTGTACAAGGCCCTTCATCCTTGTCTACAAGTGTCCACTGCCACAGCTTTCCCCGGTGTGTTTTATTTGGGTTAGGGGTGGAATGGAATGTTTTGAGTGATTATCCAATTTCTCCCAGTAAATCAGCAGTGGAGCCAGACTGGTGATTATCAATCATAACTACTTCTTTGGAGTGGAGAAAATAAACAAAACAAAACAAAAAATGCTCAGTTACACTGTTGAGTAGCTTTCAGATGTTAGGCTTGATCTTTCTGACTTGTCCTGTGGGTTAAAATGTAATAGGAGATTATCTGAGTCAACATGGAGGAATCCAGGGGTCGCGGTCTCTGGGAAGATGAAATGTAATTGTGGGCAGTAATTGAATGGCTTCTAAGTTCTGGACTAGTTTCTCCAAGTATAAGCAGGGTCTTATTCCTGGGATGCTAGTTCACCAAGGTGTGTTTTCTGGACCAGTTCAGACCTTTGCCACGTGTTTGGTTTGGAAGTAAAGGCCCATGACAAATTACTAGAATTTAAGTGTCTTTCTCTATCTATAAAATTCGTCTTTCATTATAGAAGTTGAGGGAAATAAAGGAATACAAAGATCTTTTGAAGTTATAGAAGAAAAATGTGTTGGTATGGCATTTAGATTAGAAAACTTGGCTATTTTAAATACCAACAGTGTAACAATTTCATTAACCAATAAAAGCCACCATATAGTTAACGTTGTGGATTTCGGATTATTTACTCTGGAAGCCCAATACACTATTTTCCATTTCTTAAGACTTTGTTTTGGCAGATTATGAAGCTGTCAGATCAACATTGCCCTTATAAAAAGGGGTAGTGTGTGACTTTTTTTTTCCCCTTGCCTTAATTTTTTTTTCCCCCTTAGATTCTAGTGAAAGCACCCAACTTTAGGTGCAACTTTGAGAAAAGTATGACCTCACAGTTAGGTCTGATTATACACAAATCCAGTCTTCTTACAGGGCTATTCTTAGATTTCTTCTGTGTGTTTCATATAATCTCTTTGTATTTGATTTTTTACAAAGCCCTACAAAAGTGTAGAGGAGGTCAAGACAGTCTTTTCTAGGGCTTTTATTTATTTTGCTGAGGATGGGAAATAGTTCAGAGAATCACCAGTATCTGGTTTGTGCTGACTCTTGTTCAAGACCAGAGACACTGGGCTGGAGCCGAAATCTGAAGGGACTGTTGATTGCTCAGACTGTCAATGGCTTCCATTGCCCTCTGGCTCCGTGAACTTTCTGTGGTTTACCAGGCTGTCTGTGATCTGGCCCCTGCCTGCTTCAGAGACACACCCCTCACATTCTCAAAGCTCTCACTCTACTGAACTGCCGGCTCCTGAATCTCAGTAGGTTTCTCTGGCTTCTCTAAGATGTACCTCCTTGCCCTTAAATGTCCTTCCCTACCCTTCAACCTGTAAATCCAAACAGACTGTACTTCCTTCTGACCTCTGTGTGCACTAGTACCGCCTCTTTGCCAGCCACACGCTGGGTTAGTTGCCCATTCATGAGACCGCTTCCTCTCCAGATCCCCAGCATGTAGGTCTCTCCTTTGGGAGCAGAATTTGCCTTGTTCACGTCCATTCTTCAGTGCCTGGCATGCAGTAGACACAAGAGTATGTTGGGCTGACCTCAGAGGCATTAAGTTATGAAGTTTTGTTTTGTTTTCTCTTGGGCGAGGGAGCCAAGACTGTCTCCAATCCTTGTGCTCCTAGAGCTGCTCTCCTAACTGTGTCAGCAACAACAGCAAACACCATCTTCACCATCCTTCTATGGATGAATGGATACACTGTATACTTTGGGGGGCCACCTCAATTAGTGTGTGCCCCAAACCTTTGCCTTCTGGTTATGGGTGATATTGTGGGCAACCTTGGAGCTCATACCTAGGCATTTGTGATAACGTTTTCACCTCTAAAAGGGGACACAGTGTCTTTGGGTTCACTTTTCCAAGGGTTGTTTGAACA
>NW_011494688.1:761463-772171 GCF_000754665.1 Bison bison bison | reverse complement strand
AGAGGAGAAAGGGCTCTGTTGGAGGGGTTCACATTTGCCACTTCCATTTTGTTGATGGTGACAGGTCACTCCAGGCATTCCTCATAGCCTTATTTGATGTTGAAATGCCCCATGGTTGCTTCTGGAAAACAGCCTGTGGGCCATCACAGCGAGGAGGTATCAGTGCAAATAGCGGGCACCTGAAGCTCCAATTGGGGCGGTACCTGCAAACAGGACGGGGAGATTTGTTGAATCCTGGTGGATTTCCGTGTGTGGTTTGCAGAGTGGATTTTGGGGGGGTTGATAGTGTCACACAATGTATACTTGCATTCTTGTTTTCTTCCTCAAATCCTGCGTTGCAGCATTTACTCCTAGAAATGCTGATCTGAGCCTTTGGATTCATACAGCCAGGTTGAGGAAGGAGTAAGGTCACCTTCTTTGTTCCCTCACGTACTTTGTCCCTCAGTGGTTAGGTGTTGCTTTTTGTTTTCAATCATAGGCAGTTAGTTGCTTTTATTAATAGATGGATTGAATGATCGTCAGAACTGGCGATCACAGGTTCAGGGTGTTCCTGCTCAGTGGTGGTTGAAATTTTCCTGACAGTGAAACGAATGCTCTGAAAAGTATTTCTAATAGTCAGGATCTTGGAGAGGTATTAACTTGCAGACTCTTCCTACCTCCCCAAGGCTATCAGATTTTCTTACCTTTTATGCTTGTCAAGCCCACAGCTATGGATTTTATCCCAGTGCTCCAACTCATAAATTGCAAATATCACTTTGTGTAGGTGTTCTTTTTTAGGGAGAACTAACAAAGGATTAATAGTTTGATGGTTGTTTAGAATGAATTCACCCCCTTATTATTATTCATCCCTAGATCTGAGGCATGGGGTGCAGATTAGTGCTTAAAATTCATTTTGATACTCACTTGTTTAACGCTGGGAAATTTTCACCTCTTCAGTAAGGCACAGAATGACGAGTCATAAATACAGCCTACAATAGGCAGGATTCAACCTACAAGTACTTGGGAACTGCCTACCGGGTGTCAGATGCTCCAAAATACCCAGAAGGAATGTAAGGGCTTCTCCAGCAGGATTGCACTTGACTGGTGTTCAGCTTGGCCTTGGCTGGTTGCGGCAGGGAATTCAGAGCAGAGAGAACTGGCCTTCCCTCTCCAGCACTCTGCAGCCCAGAGAGTTGTGAGGTGCGGAAATAACCAACATACAAGTGGAAGCCAGAAAGGCGGTCCAGGCTGACAGGTGCCAAGGTTCCAGGGAGGGCTGGCTTACCTTCCACCTTCCAAAATAAAGTTCATCTCTTATGGTGAATACCTTTAAGGGAAACAATGTGTCGTATTCACTCACAGTTTAATTAGCTTAGAGTTTATTTTGTAAGGCAGCGATGGAGAGAACTGTTGCTCAATTTGTCTGTATCCAGGTGGCACCGAAAGGCTTTTTGTTTGTTTTTAATTTTCTTTTAATGTGGTGATGATTGAAAAGAAATGTCAGTGATGTTTTTAATTTCATAATTTACATCTGCCCATAGACAGAAATTATCTGGGTGGTTTTTTCATCTATTCCTATTACACTCCGGGGCCCACCCACTTTCCTTACACAGACATTATTGGATAGACCAAATTTCTTAAATCCTTAATGGAAACTGTGAAAACAAAGACTTCTTAAGGTTAAAATGGATTAGAGATACTAGTTTATGGGCAGTTGCAAACTCCGGTTTTGTAAAAAAGCAGTGTTGATGGATGGGATAATCTTGCACACGCATCTGCTCCAGATCAGACCAGCCTCCATGGGTGCCAGGTGTGTGTCCCGAGTGAGCGGGTTAACACCCTCCGGGGCATCTCGGGCCACTTGGGATCAGATGAGGCCATTCGGTACTGAGTAGCAGAGCTGGGATATTTAGCCAGACAGATGTAGCTCATAATTCAAAAAAGTTTTCCATAGAAGGAAAGAGGAAAGTGAGAGAAGGAAAACAGCATGGGCTAAGGGTGAGGCTGAGGAAAGTTCTTAGAAATCTACTACCTGCATTAAACCCTTCCCATGTTTATTTCACTAGTGAGCTGAGTCTTGGGCAGTCAAGGATTTTGAGAATGAATTAGAAGGGCTAAAATAGTCCTGAGAGGATGGGGAACACATGTATACCTGTGGTGGATTCATTTTGATATTTGGCAAAACTAATACAATTATGTAAAGTTTAAAAATAAAATAAAATTAGAAAAAAAAAATAGTCCTGAGAGAAAAATTACTTGGTGTTTTAATTATAGAAAGAGCTTCTCAACGTATGAAATTATTTGCATATAAACAATGTTTTTTTTTTCCCAGTTATCTTAATACACTAACTCAAGTAATAACTTATTCTATTGAGATTTTTTTGTTTGGGTTTTTTTTTGGTTCTTCACTAGGCAGGCCTTAATTTATCTAAACAAAGACATTTGCTTAGAGTCAAAGCATTGTGCCTCTGCTTCGTTTAGTAACCTCTGATTATAGAAACACAAAAATTTGAGAGAGAAAAAAAATCGGCTAGATGATTTTAAAGTCTTTGTTAACCAGAGTACAATTTTAAGTGTATATGCTATAAAGTAGCAGTTTGGACTTCTTTCGGTCCAGGTGACTACCTGGTGAGGTACCATGTCTTTTGAAAAACGTTATTAACTGTTTCACATCATTTTAAACCTTGAGCGCATGTAGCTTATCATTTTGAAGTACTGAAGATACAATGACGTTTTTTGGTGGTAATATATACACAATATAAGTGTTGCCCCTTGAACCATTTTTCAGTATACAATTCAGTGACGTTAGTTAGATTTACAGTGTTAGGCCACCATCACTACTATGCATTTCCAGAACTTTTTCAACATCCCAAGCAGAAACTGTTTACATTAAACAGTAACTCTTCATTTCCCTCCTACCTCCAGCCCCTGGTAACCTCTATTTCTAGTTACTTGAAAAAAATTTTTTTTTTTTAATTTTTAAAGGAAAAATGGAGTCTGGTGTGCAAAAGCAGCTAGCTGCTTTTTCTTGTCTTAGTGTTGAAGTTGTGAATTAGGACCTAAAGCTTTAATTAAAATGCTGGTTGATATCTTGCTCCAACTTCAAGTGTTATTGCCTCCTGGCTAATCCGTATCTGGTTCTTTTTGGTCATTCAGCAAACATATGGTACCCTAGCTCTAGGCTCCACGCCGTAGGTCTGAATCTGCTCTCAGAGGGGGCACCCAGATGTGGAGAACTGGGGAGGGACTAATGCACAGGGAAAGGTTGTCTTCTGGGAAAGAAAAAGGATTTAGCCCTAGCACCTTGTAGATGATGTTTGCCATTAAGAAAAAAAAAAATCTAATGTTTAATTTCCTTGATAGCATTGCAGATAAACCATCCTTTAAGAAAGTCTGAAAAAGAAAAAAGATGCTTGAAATTCTTCCTTATCAGCATTGAACTACTTGCAAGTAGTTGCTATGACAACCACCCATGTTTACCCGGTGCTTATTGTGGCGTGGGTACTGTTGGGAGGGGTTTACTTATATCCTGATTTAATCCGCACCTCTGATGTGTAGCCTTACAGATTTGCAAATTTACACCCAGAGACCTTCTACAACTTGCCTGAGGACCTGTGGCTAGAATGGGAACTCTGACCTCAGAGTTTAAGCACAAGGCTACCCATAAACAAAGTTATGAACAGTTGTGTCTTGATCCTGTTGGGGGCGTTTTTCTCTTAGCTGTGTTCCCACACTATCGTGTTCCTTCATTTAGAGTAGTCAGGGCTGCCCCGTTCCCGCCGCACATTCCCAGGATGCCAGCCCAGGCCTCAGGGAGTGTTTCCAGGGTTGCAAACTCTCTGCTTTGGAAAAGAAACAACGATAAAGAGGGTGCCTTCAGTGCGTGGGGTGTGCAGACTTTCTGACTGACTGGCCTCCAGTGTTGGGTCTGGGTCTGTTGCACCCCTTACCCTGTCTCGTGTTACTGCAGACTGTGCCACCTCTGCTGATAGCTGTGCCATGGGGGCCCCCCTCCTCCGCTCTCCCGCCTCATCCAAAGCTGGAACCAGTCTCTTTATACTTAAGGTATAACCTCTACTTAAAAATAGTCTGACGAGCACAAGAGGAGTGGATTTTTTTCAGCCACTGTATTGATCACCCGCTGTATGCCAGGCAGTGCGCCACGGATAGCAGCTGCGAGGAGAGCTGGTGGAAGGCCCCTGACTCAGGCCGGGAGAGGGGCGGCAGTCACCGAGGGCTCTCTCTCAGGAGGTGGTGTAGAAATGAGAACCTGAAAGATGAAGTTCATCTAGGCGCAGGCGGGAGTGGTGGAAGGAGGAGGCCTTTCATCAATGTGGGGAAAGAAAGGAAAGTGGGGGGTGGTGAGCAGGGCCTGGCTGCCTCTGTTCTTGGGTCCCTTCTGGGGGCTGATGACAGAAATGGGCAGGGACGGGGAAACAGGTGGAACGTTTCTGGATGTTCAAAATCTGCTCTGGCTGCTTAGTGGAGACATTTGTGTTTTCCTTCTAAACTGTGTTGTCATCTATAAGATGATCTGTCTTATCCCATGGTAATAACAGCTTGGTATTTTGGTCTCGCTCTGTGCCTGGCGCGGTTCTAAAACACCTTACGTTCAGGGCCTCACTTGATGCTCACTGCAACCCCTTTGCTTCCTCTGTGTCCTGGATGAAGAAACAAGGTGGAACAGCCTCGGAGTCCTGGTGGTGGTGCCGGGAGCGGCGGACAGTGATTTGAGCCAGGTCGTCTGTGACGGTAGCTTGACCAGCATATAAAACCTTGCCATTTGAAGCATCATTTGCCTTTTTCCACAGTCTTAGCACAGCCACTGCTCAGTAAAGTTCATGGAATGTATTTGGGGGCTGTCCAGGTTTACTTTGGTTAAACTCGCTAGTGGAGTATAGCATACAGTAAAGCAGGGGCCCCCAGCTTCCCAGCCATGGACTCACAGCAGCAGCGTTAGATTAGAAACACAGTGCTCAGTAAATGTGATGTGCTTGAATCACCCCAGACCAACCCCCCACCCCACCCCACCCCGGCCCTGTGGGAAAATTGTCTTCCTCGAAACGAGTCCCTGGTGTCAAAAACGTTGGGGACCACTGCAATGAAGTCTCCAAGCTTTGAATGCACAAACTGATGCAAAAGTGCTCAGTGAATTTACCCGGAAATTCACCAGTGTAAATCACTACCCCACTTAAGATGCATCTAGTATCAGCACCCCAAACACCCCCCCAAAGTTCCCTTGTACTCTGTTCCACTCACACCACACCCCCAGAGTGACTTGTTCTTACTTCTAACTCTGTGGATTAATTTTGTGCTTCTTTTTGAACTTTATATTGTAAGTAGCTTTATACAGAATGTATTTTGTATGCGTGCAGATTCTCTGGTTTCACATCCTAGTTCCTACATTGATGAACGTTAAACAGCGTCCATGTTACCTGTGGCAGTGGTTCTTTGCAGCAGCTGTGCAGTATTCCACTGTGGAATTGCCTTTGGCTTAGGTTTACCCCTTGCGTAGCCCTGCCTCCTTCCCTAGTGTTGATCACTGGACATTGGGAGGCAGCACGGGCCCTACGGAATGTGGCTTCCAGTTGAGGTTCTAGCTACATTGCTAGTTCGTTATGCTGCCCTCAGAGCCTTTGAGCCTCCATGGACTCACCTGGTAAAACCATAGTCTCTAGGGTTAATACTAGTCTTGCTTCCACCCACTGTCATTACGAGGATCAGATGAAACAGTGCACGTCAAAGTGTTTTGATAATTTGTGAGTTATTCTTGTAGAAAATAATATTAAAGATGATTCGTAAACACCCACCCCACAAATGTACATACATACTTTCTCTTGTTCTCCAAAATGTGCTTCAGAATCAAAAGTGTTCTTGATAACCCTGTTTATATGTAATATGATGGTGCAAAAAAACGTCTGAATTGCTGAGAGGGGGCGATCTCTCTGGAAACCTCAGGCTGGGGAGCTGTGCAGTCTGACTTCTCAGGGCCTGTGTTTTTCTGGTGCTTGGGGATGCCTGGGAGCTGGGCTGATTTCCTAGGGTTTGATGAGTCAGGATAAAACTGACCTGTGTGGCTGTGCGTAAGTAATGAGAGGCAATCAAGTTTCCTAAAAGACCCATTTTTTCTTTAGGCCGGTTGTCGGGCTCTTTCCATTATTTCATGAAAAAAGACCCAATGTGCACCTTTGCCCAGTTTTCTGCCTTTAGCGCCGTGGGCAGCAGGCAGACAGCCTGCTTCTCTGTTGTGTGACTTTTGACCCTTTTCCACGGGGATGTGGGTTCCAGAGGGTGGACTTTGATGGCTAGACATGCGTTCCACTCCTGCTTAGCGGCTGCTCTGAAGCACAGAAAGCACAACAGGACTCTTTGAAGCTGCCCGCCTTTGCAGGCTTGCAGTGCCCCTGTGCTGGAGGGACTGCGTGGCCTGGGAGCCCAGGGCGGGTCTGTGGAGGTCTGCGGTGGGACTGGTTTTCTGTCTGTCACCTCTGGCTGTCTCTGTAGCGGTAGCAGTGGCAGCCTAGGGGTTTCGTGAAGGTTGAAGGAACGTGCTTTTCACCAGGGCACTGTTGGGCTTTTAGTGGCCTGGTATGAAGGCTTTTGTTGTCATGAGAGGGGGCAAGAAGACAGTCGGTGTATTTCAGGAAGTCATAAACAAGTTGAAGTAAGCCTTCTGGGAGCCAGGAGTGCCCTTCCGTCTTTCTCACCTGTCTGCTTCAGCCAAGGCTGCTGGGGTCTCTTGGTTTCTCCCTGCCTTCTTCCTAGACCACTTGGGGGGCCTGCCTGTCAGATTCTTTCAGGTTGAAGGAGATCAGCGTTGATGACTTTGAATCCCTGATTTGTGTGCTTCTTTCTTGGCCCCGTGCCTTGCAGCTCTGGGTACTTGGAACCTGATGGGGATGTGAAGAGGCAACTGGGGTCCACCTGCCAGCCCACACTTAAAAGCCAGTAGGCTGCGCTGCTTCTCATAAGTCCGGTGCATTCTGTTCTCAAATTCCCATGGGTTCCACTGCTCCCCCTTCTTTGTTCTTTAGCTTTAAGTTGATGTGTTGCAGATTAGCATCCTCCATAAGGCTGTCTGTGTGAATCATCCCTGTTTTCCTTTTATTCATTAACTCTTTTCTATTTTTCCACACCGGGGTTCTTGGAGACAGCTTGGTATAATGAAGACTCGGAAACCAGATAGGGTTGCCACATTCAGCAAAAATACAAGATGAGGAGCCATGTTTAAATTTCAGGTAAATGATGAGTAGTTTCTTAGGGTATATGTGTTCCCACTGTGGAACATATATGTACTAAATGGAATATATATGTACTAAAAAAATTATTTGTAGTATTTGTCTGAAATGCAAACTTAACTGGGTTCTTGATTTTTTGTTTTGTTTTCTTTCGCCCTGCCTCTTGGCATGGGAGATGTTAGTTTCCCAACCAGGGGTGGAACCTGACCCTCCTGCATTGGAAGTATACAGTGTTAACCACTGGACTGCCAGGGAAGTCCCTGGGCATCTTGTATTTCACCTGGAAATCCTGAAACCCTAAGATTTAGAAAAAAAAAATCTCAGTTCTGCTCCGGCCTCCCTCTGTGATCACATGGCATCTTATGTGACCCGTAAGCCACCGTATCTTCTCTCAGAAGGGTTCATGGTCTCTCAGAACTCAGGTTTGAGGGATACCTGATGAGGCTCATGGAAGCCCTCAGGACGTGTTCAGTAGCTTCCTTTTCTGCCTTTATGCAGTGATGGTGGGTTTGCTTCTTGCCTGTCTTCCTTTTGCTCCTCTCCTCCCCTGTGAAGCCAGCCCACTGTCCTCTCCTTTAGTGTGGCTATTTTGTTTTGGTTTTTTTTTGGCTGTGCCGCTGGCCTGCAGGATCCTAGTTCTCTGACCAGGCATGAAACCCATGCCCCCTGCAGTGGAAGCACAGGGTCTGAACCACTGGACTACCTGGTGTAGCTTTTTGGGTCTTCTCAGGGTGTCACCTCCTCTCCTTCCTCAAGCTGCTCTGAATTCGCTTTCACTTTTTCTGCCCTTCCTCTACCAGCTTCCTTTTTTCTTTTTCCCTGGAAGCCGTCTTTGACCGTACGTCTCAAGTAGCTCCCTTTATTTGGCTGCATGTTACCGACCCTCTTGTTCAGTTTCTCCTTTCCTTCTGAGCCTATAGTGACTCAGGGAGAATGGGACCCTTTGGCCTTACTGGGGGGCCAGGCAGCACACACACATCCTTTCAGGGCCTTGGTTTTTGTCTCGGTTTGCTGAGAAGGCTTGTTGAGAATTCAGGGGTTGCAGGCTGGCGGGCTGCCTTTGGCCCACAGGTGAGTAGTTTGGAAAGCCCTTGAAAAGAGAGGTCTTAAGGAAGGAACGGCACAGATGCTCTCGCCTGCCTTGGGCAAACCTCCCTGTCAGCTTCTCAGGCTGATTCATTTTGTGCCCTGATGGCACTTGGGTTTGAGACTGCTGAGCTCTGCTGCAGATAATGACTGATGCAGCCAGCGTGCAGTCCTTCATGAGTTGAGCTCTTGAAACAAAGCCACAGGGCACAGTTGGTGCAAATTTACAGACTGGGAGAGCAGAGGTAGAGGGAGGTACCTTGCCAGAGTCATTGGATTGGCAGCCCTTGTTCTGAACCACTGTGCTGTATTTCTGTGACCAGGTGCAGCTGTGAGGGTCTATGAAATTCCTTGCAGGAGTTCAGACTAGAGCACAGTTTGCTTGTCTTTTAGATTCATAATCTCCAGTCCTTGCCTTAGAGTCTGTATTCTTGGGTAGTGAATCCTTAGATTCTGTTTCCTCTCAAGGATCATTCTTCTTTTTCTTCGTATCCTGAAAACCGGCTTCGCATCTTAGTGGGTGTTGAGCCACAAGACAAAGCCAAGCCAGTGATCCACAAAAGGAAGGATTTATTTGCAGCAAGTAAGGAGAACACCTGGGATCTTCCCCAAAGCAGCGACTCCCCAGTAGCAAAACTGGGGAGGTTTTAAGCTAAGGGTACATGCATATTCAGGGCTTCCCAGGTGGCTCAGAAGGTAAAGAATCTTATCTGCCTGCCAATGTAGGAGACCCAGGTTCGATCCCTGGGTCAGGAAGATCCCCTGAAGGAGGAAATGGCAACCCACTCTAGTATTCTTGCCTGAAAAATCCTATGGACAGTGCAGCCTGGTGGGCTATGGTCCATGGGGCCGCAAAGAACCAGACACAACTTAGCGACTAAACAACAGCAACATTTATACTTGTGAAGGGGCTGGGGCAGAGGATTCAGTGTAGAATTGGGGCATGGTTTAACAAAAGTCTAAGCTTTAGTTCATTGAAGTTGTGAGGGTCAGAAAAGGTCAACTTCATCATTCCATCTTCCACTGGGTTGAGGCCTTTGTTCTTGCAGAACTCAAAGATCAGTATCAGATTGTAATGAATACCCCTCGAGGAGGAACTGGGATTCTATATGTCGCTGGATTGTTGTCTCTTGACTGCTTTTCCTTTGTTCCTGCTTCCCTCACTTCCCTTAAGATCTTTAATTACTGAGACCTGTTCAAGTAAGGTACTATGTATGGCCAGGCTTAGATCACAGAGTGGCTTAAGCCAAAAATGGCTTCTCATGTCAAGAGAGCCGTGGCTGGTTCTCTTTCTCCAGGAACCCCCTACTCTTATCTGCATACACTGTAAAGATGTTTCCAAGAGTTTTCTCTTCCTGTGTCTGGCATCTTTATAAATGATTAGGTATCCTTGGCATTCATTTAAGTAAGTTTAGTTTGGGGGCACCTACTAAGTGCCAGCTATATGCTTGAGGTGTCCTTTGAGGAGCAAGGCAGGGTATAAGTAGTGAGCGAGTGCCCTGCCCTGGGTGGAGGACATCTAAAGCCAAAGAAGACTTTGTGAAGGAGCTCAGAGGCTGCTAGGAAACTGGTGAGAAAGTGATGACCATAGCATGGTTGAAGAAAGATGGAACCTGTTTAGGGTTCACACAGGAAAATAGACCCTGTAGAGTAGGAGGGAGAGAATTCAATCTGGGGAGTTGGTTATCCTACTGGTAGAGTTGCTGAGAATAGAACTCACCAGGAGGTGCAGTGAGACAGCCCAGGGGATTGGAGCAGCAGGACACCACTCCTCTGGAGGACAAAGGGTGGAGGTGGTGTTATCAGAGCCCAGGCAGGGGTCACTCAGAGAGCTGGAAGCACGAGGGCCTTGAGACCAGAATGCTGCCCAAGGTGGGGAGGAGAAGGGAGAAATTCCCCCACCCTCCCTCCTTCCAGCCTCCAGCCTCTTGCCTGTACTTTTCATTGGCTGAATTTGGCTGGAAGCCTGGAAGTCTCTGACTTGAGGGAGCAGGGAGAGGAAGCCTGCAGAGGTTTCCCCCTCTTCCTTGCCGAGCAGGACAAGGGCAGTGCAGGACGCTTGGGCCAGACCAACGAGGACTGGCTCAGCAGAAATGAAAGTGCAGTGATGACGGTCGATCGGGGTGGTTGCTGAACGCTTCACAGATGGCAGGATGTTGGAGCACTCGGAGGTTTTTGTTCCCTCTGGAGGAGGGTGCGAAGGGCATTCCAGGCATTGCATGGACCAAGGCCCGGCAGCCGGAATTGCAGGCTGCACTTGTAGCATCGCAGGCGGCTCCGAGTGGCTGCAGGGGTGCCTGTGGTCTTGTTCCCGTCCCGCTTTCTTCTGCCTCAGAAGCCACTTTCCCAGAGTGCTTTCTCCTGTCCGTGGTGACACAGGGAAAGCCTGGGTGGGCAGCTCTGCA
>NW_011494688.1:750791-761363 GCF_000754665.1 Bison bison bison | reverse complement strand
CAGCTCTGCACCCCGAATATCCTCAAGACCCACTGCCTCCTTCACAGAACACAAGTGTTCCACAGTGCTCACACCTCGGGCGTTTCACAAGTTCCAGACAGCAGCAATTCAGGGCCGAGGCGAGTTACCTCTGATACCTGGGACCTGTCACACCCCCAGGGCTCTGATGAAGATGCAGATGCTTGGGAGGAAACAGAGCTGTTCGTGTTAGTGACTTTCAGCGACTTGTCTCCAAGCCCTGAATGGCTGGCACTCAGTCATGCTGTTAGAATACGTTTCTCACATCCCCCTGCTGTGAAATTCGTTTTTTATGATGATAGAGGATATTGTTGAAACTTTCTTTATTATGAAAAATTTCCAGCAAGCACAAAAGTAGAGTGAACATACAAACCACCCGGCTTTACCGGTGACCATCACAGTCAGTCTTCAAGTGGTTTCACTGGGAAAGTTTCATTCACATCTCTGATAAGGGTTTTATAACCACCACACCATTATCTCACTTATATAAAAAAGTAGTATTTCCGCTAGTACATTTATGTTTGGAAAGTCAACAGCAGAGAATTTTCTGGAATCATATGTGTTATCCTTGCTTCCCCTCTGCTTTGAAGCTTTACCTGTGTGACCCGAGGCTGTTCGCCCTAGATGGAAATGTCTTTCTCCTTAGTGTGCTGCCGGCAGGCTCTGGGACCTTTTACCTGCTGCCCTGTTTTTCTCGGTATAAGCATCTCAGTCATGCTGCCGCTGCCTCTCCTCAGGAAGGTATGTGGACTGGCTTCCCACACAGGGGTGTGAGTCTCAGGTCACCCACCATCCTTGTATATGTAGGGTGAGAATCTTGGCATGCATTTGCAGCTCTGCTGCAGGAAAATCTTAGTCTTCCCCTGGAAGCTTTGAGCTGGGAAGCGTCTGCCGAGCATCCTGGGAGGAATCATGCTGTACATAGCAAGGTGGGCCGGCATTGAGGGCTTCTAAAAAGTCTGGCACAGCGTCGGGTGTGAGGCCATTCAGGATTCGAGAGCACCAGACAGGAAGCCGTGGGCAGCGTGTGCAGGCAGATGGCTTCTGGACAGGTAGAAAATGAGCGTCCCGGTGCAGAATCTCCAGCTAGAAATCTGCAGCTCGTGCAGCATCCACAGAGTGGTTCCAACTCAGTTATTTCTCTGGACTCTCACAGCAAAGTCTCTTCAGTGGGAATCTCACCTGAAAAATAAAGGACCTGAGGCTCAGGGGAAACTGAAATTCCTGGCCAGGGAGGAGTGCTGGTAAGTGGAGCAGTGGGATTGCAAGGTAGCCGCCTGACTCCCAGGCAGAGGTGCTTTCCATTTGGTCAGCTCTTCATCAGAAAAGGGGAAAAAAGGGATCTGTTCATTCAGCACTTAGAAACAAGGGGAACTTAAGGGAGCTTTGACAGTAATTCGTGAAGGAGAGTGAGGTGACCAGTAGGAAGTGTTCTTTTACCAAAAATTACCCAAATACTTGCCAGATCTCTTGCCAGCTAGGACCAGTCCACGTGGGTAATGAAGCCTCAGTGGGGGTTGGGGCAGGATGGCCAGGCCCTTCACTTATGTGAGTCTAGGAAAAGAAAGGGTGGGTGGTCCCAGCTGTTGACATCCAAGGGATGATCCGCATTATTTGACTCTGCTCTTATGTCAGCTCGTGTTTAAAGTGGGCCACTGACTTGGGGGGCTTGGGCCTCTGGTTACTTTCAGAGCCACTGCCCTTTGTAGGAATCATTTGACCTCTGCAGGCAATAGCCTTTCACCTTTCAGTGTGTGATTCCCAGACTTTGCTCTCCAGATAAGTCACCTGGAGAACTTCACACATCCTGATACCTGGTGTCACATCCTTCAAAGTCTGGGGATCAGAGCCAGGCGTTATTTTTGTTGTTGTTGTTGTTTAAGGTTCCTAGGTAAGTTCAAAGTTGCTTTGGACTCAGCAATAAAATCTAAAAGTATACATTTGTGAATATATATCAATCTCATCTGAGTCTTGAGGAAAAAAAAAATGTGTGTGTGTGCTCAGTTTTGTCCAACTCTTCTTGGCCCTGTGGACTATGGCCCGCCAGGCTCCTCAGTCCATGGAATTCTCCAGGCAAGAATACTGGAGTGGGTTGCCACCTCCTACTTCAGGGGATCTTCCTAATCCAGGGATCGAACCTGCATCTCTTGTGTCTCTGGCATTGGCAGACAGATTCTTTACCACTGCTAGTGCTACCACCTGGGAAGCCCTGAGAAAAAAATACTGCCCCTTTAAACAGTTCTTTTGTGTGTTTTTCCCTATTGGTTATTTTTTCTCAGCTTTATTGAAGATGGAGTGGATATAAAACATTGTGTAGGTTGAAGGTGTTGATCTGAGAGACTTTAAATTGCAAAATGATTAACTGCTATAGCATCCGTTAACTACCTGCATGGCGTCAGTCATGTAATTACCTAAAATGTTCTTTGATTTTTTTCATTGTGTTTTTTGAATAGCAGAGGCAGCCCATTATATGCTTTCTCCTTTTTTACACAAAAGGTGGTTAACTGAGTCTTTGTTCAGTGCCTCTCGCACTTAATTATATTTTGGAGATTTTTCGTAAGGATCCACTGACTGCTTCCTCATTCTTCTTTACAGTTGCATAGTAATCCATTGTATGACTGGCTCTTACTCTTGGGTACCTCACTTGTTTTCAGTCTTTGGTCTCAGAAACAGTGTTACGATAACCTTGAACTTGGATCATTTTCTACATGCGTAAGTATTTCTAAGGGGATATATTGCATTTGTTAATGCTTACCAACCACATATTATACACTGGCCACTCTCTTAGACCATTTTCTTGTATTGGCTCAGTCCTCACATTAGTCTGTGAGGTAACCAGTATTCTTACCTCTATTTTACAGATAAGGAAACTGAGTCTTAGAGTAGGTTGGGTGATTTGCTCAAAGTCACAGCCCAGAGAGTGGCAGAGTCAAAATTCATACTTAGGCAAGTTAATTGCAGAGGAGCTCCTTCACTCTGAGATACTGCCTTTCTGGGTAAATTCCCAGACATGACATTGTGGGGTCAGATGCACTATGCATGTGTAATTTGAATAGATGTTCCCAAATTGCCTTCAACAGGTCTTATACTAATTTATTTACACTTCCATGTGCAGGGTATGAGAGAGGGTGTGTGTGGCCCGAACCTCATTTTTATCAGACTTGAATTTTTGCCAGTCTGGTAGATCAAAAATGTGATGTTGACATAGTCTCTCTGTATTTCTCTCAAGGAAAAACAGGTCAGCGTCTTTTCATATGTGTGGAAGAATATTTGGACTTCTTTCCTGTAAATGCCTAGTTATAGTCTTTCTCATCTCTCTTCGGGGACGTTGGTCTTCCTCTTAACCCATTTTTCTCAATACTTTGTTTATTACAGAGAATTGCTTCCCCCCTTTATTTTTTTCTAATTTCCAGTTGCAAAAAAATTTCCCACTTGTCATTTATCTTTTGACTTGGCTTTGGTGGGTTTTTTTTTAAGCCACAGTGAAACATGTTTATGCTTTCTTAATGCCATTTTTAATTTACAGGAATTACTGTTATGATATTATGGTAAAACTACTGTATATTTATGCTTTTGGGAAAAAAAAGTAGGACAGATGATTGCGATTTTGTTTCAATAGTAAACAGTACATTTAAAAGGGATTCAGAAGACATCAAAGAAGAAAACATGCTAGATACTCTTGAGTTCCATTAAACTTGAATTCATAGCTGAATAATAGAGGTACAGCTACTGGTGTGCCTCATCTTTTTTAAAAAAGTTTTTATTGGAGTGTGGTTGATTTAACAATGTTCTCCACATCTTCCTCTACAGTATCACTTTATATTTCATGTAAGATCTTGTATTAGGAGAAATCCTCTTCTATGAGGGACTGGTCAATTCCTGAATTATGTGCATTTTGGATATTCTTACTGTAGCCATTTCCTCTCTCCAGAACCTTCTTAAATGACTTGCCATCTAATTGGCATTATTTCTCTCTCCTGCTCAGTTTCAGACTGTTTATCTGGTGGTTTTATTTTACTCTGCTGTATTTTCCATTTCCCCTGCTTTAAAGAGAGGTTAGAAGCTCTGGACCTTAAATTTAATCATCTTCCATATTGACCAATTAGCAAGTCATCTTTGTTCGTCTCACAAATATTTTTGAGGATAGGCCTTGTGCCAGCTACTGTACTGGGTTTTAGGAGACAGTCTTTGAGTCTTGGAGCTCATATTCTAGGGGGAATAGACATCAGACATCTAACTTTAAGTTATAGAACTAAAATTGTGAGAGATGCTTTAAAAGATACGCCTGTGGTTCTCAGAGGATATGATAGGGGAACTGAACAAGTGTGGGGCAGCCCGGCAGAGTTCCCCAGAGACGGCGTGTGGGCTGCCGTCCTCTGAAAGATGAGTAAAAGTTAGCTACACAGAGGATTGGTAAAACATGTTCTGGGCCAAGATAACAGGCCATGCAAAAATCCTGAAAGCAACAGCAGCAGGGTGAGTTTGAGGAACTGAAAGATGTGTGATCAGAGCACGATCTGGATGTGGGCTGAGGAAGGATCTGGAAGTAGGTGGGGCCATGTTGATGAGGTTGACAGTCTGCCTCCTACGCTACCGAGTTTTCCTTTGAATAAACCTTGACCACTTAGTGAAATCTGTAAGATGTCCATTTGAAGAGAACAGACCTACTCATTAGCTTTGTCTTCAAATTTCTGAGTTGGAGAATACCTTCAATGTTGCTTATTGCTAATCTGATGCTCACTTTTACAGATGACAGTCCAGGGAAAGCCGGTGACTGGTAGGAGTCCATGCTGGTAGCCAGTGTCAGAACTTGAACTTTGGTCTCCTGGTTTGTAGACGGTGCTGTTTGTACTCTGCACTTCCTCTTCCCTTAGAGAACATGTGTTCTGTCTAAAAATGGAAATGTGTTTTGATGTGTAGTTTTTTCTGATTTTCATGAGAACACTTATGAAGGTATGAAAAGTAAATCCTTTAAGAAGTTCATTGAATGACATTTATTAAAAAAACACCATGCAAAAGGGGAGACTGCCTTCTAGATGGAGAGATCTACTGAGACTATGTACATGCCTCTAATCTTACAGCTTCTGTATATGCTTTATTATCTAGAGCGTCTAATTCAAGTAGCAGTGCAGGCATATGTGTCTTTTCAATCAGGAATAGGTGTCTATTCTAGGGTCTGTGCCAATCTAGAACATTCTTTGGATGAATGAATTTGGCCTGCAAAAATGGCATTTTAATCCATCCTTTTTTAGTTTTTCTTCAGGACATGTTTTTGTCAATCATCTTCATGTTTCAAAGACCATATGTAGCCAAAAGATTTACTGCTAATCAAGCAAACCTCCACTTCACTGAAGGACTAAAGAAGGAATAAAGATGGGAGGACCATCAGTATGTAGCAAATGTGTCCAAAAACGGGTTTTGTCCTTCCTCCCCCTGGTTCACACTTGATTATGTCCCCCTTTGAAATTAAAGGATGGGTAAGCCTGCTCTGTGCTTTTTTTGTACAAGGGAAGGAAAAAGGGGAGATAGTCAAGGGTCTGTTCTTCCTACATCTATAAGAGTCTTAGGTCCTTAGGTGGTGGAGGGCTCTTGCCTGTCCTCAGTGGGATTCCTTGACATCTTATTGATGTGTTGAGTTCTGTAACCTGCCCCTTGAGTGAGTCAAAGCCTCAAGACCTTCCCTTATTGGACCCTGTACATTTATCCTCCTGTAATGCAGGAGTCGCAGGAGACATAGGTTTGATCCCTGGGTTGGGAAGATCCCCTGGAGGAGGAAATGGCAACCCATTCCAGTCTTCTTGCCTGGAGAATCCCATGGACAGAGGAGCCTGGTGGGCTGAGTCCATGGGATTGCAGAGTCAGACACGACTTAGTGACTTAGCACACACATTTTTGTGCTGTATTTACCTCTAAAGTGTCTCGTGTGCATGTTTCAGGTCTTGGCTGCTTACGTGGGGAATGGAAAGGAAGTCTGGAAGAAAAGGTGGATTCAGTGGTGTTAGCAATGAGGTAGGCCAGAGGCTGGCACCAGTGGGGGAGGTTAAGGTGAGTGGGGAAGAACAATTAATTTTAGGGTCTTAGATAGGCAGGGGTCAGACATAGGGAAGTTCCTTCCTGTTGGGATCAGCTGCCTGGGGGAGTGGGTGGAAAAGAGTCAGGTTATTTAGGAAGTGGTCTGGTCAGCAGAGGGCACAAGGAGCCTGGACAGGACTTGCTTATCAAGGTGGGAATGTAGGAAGCTGGTTTTTGTATTTCTGCCCAAGGTTGTCAAATCTCTGCTTAAGTCTATAGATGAAGACAACCAGCAGTGTCCTCCTGGCGTTTTTCCATTTTGTATTCTGTGTTCTTTCTTTTCTCCCTTCCACCATTAAATATTATTATTTTAAATATTATTGTCCATTTTGGGTGTGCTGGGTCTTAGTTGCAACTAAGACTATGCTCCCAACGCAGGAGCCCCAGGTTCGATCCCTGGTCAGAAAACTGGATCCCTCATGCCTCAGAGACGATTGAGGATCCCAGTCGTCGCAACTGGGACCTGTCACTTGGGATCCTTGATCTTCACTGCGGCATGCAGGATCTTCAGTTGTGGCATGTGGAATCTAGTGCCCTGACCAGGGATCGAACCTGGGCCCCCTGCTTTGGGAGTGCAGAGTCTTAGCCCCGGGACCACTGGGAAAAGTCCTGCGTCATTAACTCGTACTAACTGCTCATGCTTTGTCCCCAGGGCTGAGCTCTCTACTGCTGTTCGCCTTGTGGAGGTCATCTGAGGCCCCTCTTTCACTGATCGAAAATGCACAGGCTCCATGTTCACACTGAAAAAACATACATGGTTTTATTATTTTTTTAAGAAAGATGGGTTTAAAAAGTTACATAGTTGGTGCTTTTAGGAAGCAAGCCACATCAAAATCAAAGATAGGTCCCCCCTGTTGTGGACCCTAGTTTGTTCTCATAGACGTAAATGCTGACACTGGTTTCTTAGGCAGTTTCTTAAGGTATTTTCTGGATGTTTTATACAGATGCACTTGTGGGCCTCTGTGGTCCCCCTTAAACCATACACAGGAGTGGGAGCGCACTGTACGTGCTGTGCTGTCTCTGGGAACAGAGAGACAACAGAGACAGCTTTTTTTCACTTAGCAGCATGTCTCATGAGTTCATCCCTGTTGGCCATAGAGCTGCCTCATTCTTAGAAAGGGCTCTCTATAAAGGGTTCCAGTCCATGGGGGTTGCAGAGTCGAACACGACTGAATGACCGAGCACACACTCATTCATAAGGGTTCCATGAAATGGGAGCTCTGTATTTCTGCAACTCTTCCTCTTTCGATTGTTTCCAGGCATTTGCTTTTTTACAAACAAAACCACAGTAAACATTCTTTTCTTTGATTTTTTTTTTTTTGGCACCTGTAATAATATTTGTTTATTTAGCGACACTGCACTGCTTATGGGGCTTCCTAGGTAGCCCTAGTGGTAAAGAACCTGCCTGCCAGTGCAGGAGATGTAAGAGACATGGGTTCAATCCCTGGGTTGGGACGATCCCCTGGAGGAGGGCGTGGCACCCCACTCCAGTATTCTTGCCTGGAGAATCCCATGGACAGAGGAGCCTGCAGGGCTACAGTCCATGGGGTTGCAAAGAGTCGGACATGACTGAGGCAGCTTTAGCACTCTCAGCTTATGGGATCTTAGTTCCTCTACCAGGGATTGAGCCTGGATCCATATCAGTGAAAGCCCGAGTTTTACCCACTGGACTGCCAAGGAAATTCCCTACAGTAAACATTCTTTTTAAAATATATTTGCATAAATCTTAGCAATAGTTGGTGAGTATTTATGGAATAAATATCTAGGGGTTGGAATTATAGATTCAAGCAGTATGGGTTCTTTTTTTTGAGTAGGTTTGATTTTTTTTTTTTTTTTTAATGTTTATTTGGCTGTGTTGGGTCTTAGTTTCGGCACGTGGGATCTTAAGTTGCAGCATGGGGAACTTTCTGTTGTGGCTCACGTGCTGTCTAGTTGTGGCAAGGCCTCAGTAGATGCAGCACACAAGCTGTCTGGTTGTGGCACATGGGCTCCAGAGCGTGCAGGCTCAGTATTTGTGGCACGCAGGCCTAGTTGCTCGGTGACATGTGGAATCTTAGTTCCTTGACCAGGGACTGAACCCGCTTTCCCTGCACATCAAGGCAAATTCTACACCACTGGACCACCAAGGGAATCTGAAAGAGTATGTGTTCTTTATATATATATATATATATGTGATTTCATATATTTATTTTTGACAGTGCTGGGTCTTCATTGTTGCGCAGACTTTTCTTTCATTGCGGTGAGCAGAAGCTACCATAGTTGCAACATGTGGGCTTCTCATTTTGGTGGTTTGTCCTGTTACGGAGCACAGGCTCAGTAGTTGTGGCGCACAGGCGCAGTGGCTTCACAGTATGTGGGATCTTCCTGGATCAGGGGTCAAACCTGTGTCTTCTGCGTTGGCAGGCAAATTCTTTACCACGGAAGCACCAGGGAAGCCCGAGTTCGAGCGTGTGTTCTTAAATGCTCTCGTGTATTCTCTTGGGCAGTTTTAAGTCACGTTTTGCTGATTGTCATCTCTCTGCACTTGTCATCCTTTCTTCTTTTCACTCTCTTGTGTGTTTTGGCCTTTTCTTTATCTCTTTCCTTTATTCTTTATCAAGTTTTGAAGGGATTGGTTTTCCTTCAAAATAACTGCCATGTTACTTACCTACCTCACCCCCAAACTTAGCACTGAAATTCTCAACAGCGTAGAAGTCAGTGAGAGAACAGAGATAAATTGAACACCTGACTTTTATGACCAAACTCTCCTTTTACTAAGAACCTGTGAATTGCTAGATATTGAAAGTTCAAAACTGTTTTTGGAATACCACGCAAGGCTTGTCACTAGTGTGACCTCCTGCTTCAAGTGACAGAAAGAGGTGATGGTTTTGTAAAATGCCAGGAAACATTAGGAAGTTTGTTCAGAGTTTGAGGCTCTCTCCAGAAGTTTGAAGGTTTTGAACTCTGACATTGACACATTAAACTTCATCCGGTGTGTAGCGTGTACAGAGTCAGGGTTCAGGCTCATTTTTTAAATTTGTATCGGCGTATAATTGATCTACACGATAGGTTCAGTTTCACAAAACGAGCTGTACTCCCATCTCCATCAGGTCGGTGTCATGATAGGAGTCTTAGCTCTATGTTCTCAAATATATTTTAGGGCGTTTTAAAGTGGATTTCCTCATTAAATACATAATCAATTGAATTCACTCCAAAGTATATAAATTGAACCAGTAAAAGGAACACTCTTAATGTTACGGTTTGGTCAGACAGGACTTATAATTTGAGCAACGTCTCAGTAAAACTTTCTAGTTAGTTAATAATAGTTCCTATCATTAACTTGTGCTTACATGTGTTCAGTTGACAGAAAAGGAACATGCAAAGAGAGGGAGAAGGGAAGCCTGGATTTATAAAAACAGAGCCACGTGAGGTGGTGGCTCCCACGAAAGTGCTCGCACCGCTTCTAGTATCGCTCGTGACAAGTCGAGTCATCAGCTACGTCCGAGTGTGTCTGTTTTTGACCCTTTGTAAGATGTCAGTGCTGTCCGCTCACTTGGTGATCGTAAAGTGGTGCGTTTATCTCCCTTCCCAGTCCCCCAGCTTCACTATCGCATTTACATTCATGGCTAAACTTCAGTCTTTTGCAGAACTGATGTATATTGCAAAGACTCATAGTGTCTGAACTCAAAGCCTAGGATGCTGAGGGCATTGCTGGAACAGAGAAATGGAGAGAGAGCGCCATGCGTAGTGAACCCCGCCAATTACTGACTTGACATGACCCTTTAGAATCCCTGTTACTCACTGTACTCTGGGGGTAACAATATATCCCTTTTTTCCTTTTTCCTACTGAGTTACTTTTTTTTTTTTTTTTAATTAAAATGTAGATAGATCGGGGAATTCCCTGGCTGTCCAGTGGTTAAGACTCTGTGCTTTCACTGCTGTGGGCCCAGGTTCGATCCCTGGTTGGTCCCACAAGCTGCGCGTCCAAACAAAAAATGTAGATCAGGGCAATGGACACCTTTATACTGCTCGCCTGAGCTCAGCGATTTTTAACGTAGGATTCTATCACACAAGCCGCTCCATTCCTCCCTTCCTGTCTCTGTCTGTTTCCTTTTGCCCAGCCATCTGAAAGGAGGTTTCAAATATCAGGCCACTTCATTCCTAAGGAGTCAGCGTGCATCTCCCAGGAGCAAGGACATGCGAGCGAGAATATTTTTGAGGCTGCTATCCACCCTGTCGCACTGTGTCCCCTTTCTGGGGACTCAAAGATGACACTGTTTTCTTCGGTCTTAATACCAAGTAAAGCTCTTCAGCTTTCAGGCCATACCAACCGCTGGGCTGCTAGGATAGTCAGGACTAGAGTTTCAAAATGCATGCGACCTGTCGATTAGCATCTGTACAACTTTTAACTTTGTTTGACTCTTAAGCCTCTTTCCCCGCCCATGACCATTCATATCTCTTCGTTTTAAAAATCTTACATGTTTATGCAGAGAACCCCCATGA
>NW_011494688.1:745363-750669 GCF_000754665.1 Bison bison bison | reverse complement strand
ACCCCACCCCTGCAAAGCTTAACTCGGAGTGAATCTGAAATGGCGGTGTGCCCTCAGCTGGTCCCTCCCAGAGGAACCTCATTATCCAGCCTCCTCATGCCGCTTCTGGGTCCTCAGGGCAAAGGGGGTGGAATTTCCCCCACCTAAAGTCCCACTACTTTCTTTTTTTCTTTTGAATATACCGCCTCGATGCTCATCTTAAAGGCATTCTCATCTTAAGTGTCACAGGACGTGTCACACTGCAACGCACCCACACCCACCTCTCAGAGAAATCCCCAGGCCTCATGGTCTATTTGAGAGAGCTCTGGGGCCTGGAGTGAGCATCCTTTGAGGGTTGCATCTGTGAGAAGTGAAGATAATAGGAAGGGTCTTGACTGTATGGTACAGACGGTGCTGTGCAGTTTTGAGAATGGGGATGGGTATCGCCAGAATGAGTAGAGATGGTCAGAAGGTACAAGCAGCTAGAGGAGCTTGCTGAGACCTGCTGAGCAGGACAAGAGTCCCAGGTCAGGGGAAGGGGAGATAAAGGGATTGCAGATGGGGTTGGTCAGATTGTGGGGTTGATCTGCTCGGATCATGCCAGAAGTGACCACCCTCCCTGAGTGTAGGGAGGGGACCCTGGGCAGAGACTGGATGGTGGGACATCCAGTTGGAATCCACCGTGTTCTGTTCACCAGGCTGTATGCAAGCGTCATCTCGTGTAGTAGCCCCCACTGGAACCCTGTGAAGTATAAGGAGCTTTCCTCATTTACGGATGGGAAAGTTTACGCTTAGAGAGGCTCAGAAACTGGCCTTAAAACGTGGACCTGTGCTGCCTCCAGAGTCTTAGTTAAGTGGAGGCTGCTCTGTGACATGCTGCTTCATCTTTCCCTTAAAAAAAAAACAAAAAACTTCCTTTGAAGTATAACTTAAATAATTTACACATATGCTAAATGTACAGCTTGACGAATTTTCACAAGGTGCTTGTATTGATTGAAGGCACTTGTATAACTGCTTTTGACTGCACTGGGTCTTGGTTGTCACGTGCGGTCTTCGTCTGGTTGTGGCGTACAGGCTGCAGAGCACACTGGCTCAGCTGTTGTGGCTGGGGGGCTTTAGATGCTCCACTTGCTTGTGGGATCTTGATTCCTTGACCAGGGATTGAACCCACCATTTCCAATGAGAGCAGAGTAGAGTCAGTTGAAAGCTGTAATTGGAAAAGCAGCAGCAGTCATTGACTTCAGCCGAGAGAGGGGATGTTAGGTATTTTGTGGGTTTCACGGTGATCTTGTTTCGTCTCATTCTGTCATGGTCTCAGAGTGACCTTGTTTGATGGGGATGTTCTATGAAATTGTTCACGTCCTACGGGAGAACATGATGCCCTGGCTGTGTCACATGGGTTTGTAATGTTGAGCTTTGCCTGTGAGCCTCAGATCACCTCATGGATACTGGGGCCTCTGTTTTGTTTTGTTTTGTTTTTCTCAAGGAAAACTTCTAGGCTTTTGTTTGCCATAAATCTGCACTTTATGGGTGTTCTTAACATAGGATTGACCTTTGGTAGATACTGATGCCTTAAGATGCTGGATAAGAATTCTAAACAGAAAGTATATTTAGAACATTGCCCTTTGGATTCTTGTTTCCAGGCTTCTTAAGTGACTGGGTTGCCCTGTGTGGACTGGTTTTTAGGGGTTTTAGGTAATCCACGTGAAGTCACATGAGCCTTTGGCAGTTGCTCTTTCACACCAGACCCTTCTCTCCTTACCTGTTGAGTGAGGGCAGTTATAACAGTGACCCAAATTTCTTAATGGCTCTCTGTGATGTCATGTTCTAGTCTCATGATTGTATGATACCTGCTAATTTATACAGTAAGTAAGTAAAGTCGCTCAGTCGTCTCCGACTTTTTGCGACCCCATGGACTGTAGCCTACCAGGCTCCTCCATCCATGGGATTTTCCAGGCAAGAGTACTGGAGTGGGTTGCCATTTCTTTCTCCAGGGGATCTTCCCGATCCAGGGATTGAACCCAGGTCTCCTGCATTGCAGACAGACGCTTTACGGTCCGAGCCACCAGGGAATTTATACTGTACTTGCCTCCAAAACGAATTTGAGGTGGCCACAGTGATATTCCTTCCCTCTGAGCATTCCAGCCACATCTTTCCCCCGCTTTTTTCTTTCCTTTCCCTTATGGCCTGGCCTAAATGAACAGTCATGATTATGAGACAGCTCTTTGCCTGCAAAGAAAAAAAATTTTTGGAAGTGGGGGTGGTTCTTCATCTAAGAAAACTACATCTAAGGATATCCCATGGAAGTACTGAAAAAATTCATTGTCTTTGCTTTAAAATGTTTTTAAAATGTTTTCATAATTTTTTAGCTTAAAAAATTGAAGTGCAGTTGATGTACAATATCATGTTTCAGGTGTACAGCATAGAGGTTCACAACTTTTAAAGGTTATACTCCATTTTTAGCTATTATGAAGTATTGGCTGTGTTCTCTGTGCTGTATAGTGTATCCTTGTAGCTTATTTATTTTTATACATAGTAGTTTATGTCTCTTTGCTATCCCTAACTTGGCCTTACCTCTTCCTTCTTCCCACTGGTAGCCACTAGTTCTCCATATGTGTTCTGATTGCTTGTTTGCTTTCTTTTTTTTTAATACTTATTTTTATTTGGCTGTACCGGGTCTTAGTTGCAGCTCGAAGGATTTCTTGGTTGTGGCATGTGGGACCTTAGTTCTCTGAACAGGGATCAAACCCAGGCCCCTTGCATTGGGAGCATGGAGTCTTAGCCATTGGACTGCCAGGGAAGTCCCTGAGGGCTTTTCAAGTCAGGAGTGAGCAGAAGTATCTTACTTGGATGAACCCTGCATTCTGGTGGTTCACGAAGCGTTAGGGGCTTGTATGTCACGTGGGATCCTCTTAGACTCCTGCCCTTTCACAGGGGCAAGGGACGGGGCTTGATGAGCATGTGCTTTTCTAATTTTCTTGTCTAACAGAGCATTTTACTTGCTGATCCCTGGCCCCTCCTTTGCTGCTTCAGTGCTTGTAAATGTAGCCTTATCTGTGAGCTGCAGCTGTGTGTTTCGTGGACCAGCATGGGAAACCAGCTTTGCAAGTGGCGAGTTTTACCTTGCATCATCCAGCATGCCCATATTCAAGAAAAGGGAGGGGAAAAGAGAGGAGGACTTGGAGCAATTGAATGAGAGCCTCAAACCAATGCAAGGAGGTGAAAGAAACAAGAGGGGAGCTAGAAAGTAGATATTTTGGGAGTTGTGTGGTACTTTGTGTGCATGTTTTGATTTACGTTTTAATTTTATTTTTGTCTAAATACATGGCTGTTTATCCCATTGAAATGCCTTGAAATGGCATCTAAATTCATAAATACCCAGTTTAGTTGTGTGTACTTTTCTGATATTTCAATCTCTGTATTCCTGTATTAATAATTACTGATTACTATACTTTTATAGTAGGTTTTACTGTGCCCTATAGCAAGTCCTGACATCATTTTCAGTACTGTCATGGCTGTTATGACTTTCCCCCTCCGTATCACAGCCCTTAAATCCTGTGAGAGTTTTAGTTTGAGGAGAATTAACATCTTAAAAAATCTCCCGTTTGTCCATTGATGAAGGTTCATATTTCTTTAATCTGCTAGTGAGGTTTTTGAAACTGTTTTCCTTCATTTAGGTTTTGCAGACTCTCCATCATTTTCCTTTTCGGGAAGGTCCCCTGGAGGAGGAAATGGCAACCCACTCCAGCATTCTTGCTTGGGAAATCCCATGGAGAGAGGAGCCTGGAGGGCTACAAAGGGCTACATGGGGTTGCCAAGAGTTGGACACAGCTTGCACACACACACACACACAGTTCTTATTTCTTTAACCCTCTAGTGAGGCTTTCAGAAGTGTTTTCCTTCACGTAGATTTTGCAAATTCATCATCTTTTTCTTAGGTACCTTGTTCTTGCCATTATGAAGAACTTGCTATTTTACTTTGTCATAGTCAGGAAGGATTTTTGTGTATGTATGTTTTTAGTGTGTTTTTCAACAATTATTGGTTGGTTCTCTTGGTTTCTAGCTGGATGACATCTGAAAATGACAGACTCCTTTCTAGCAACTTCTAATCTTTTACTGTAGAATCAGTCCATACATTTAACTGAACATGTTGGCTATTTGGGGCTTCCTAGGTGGCGCTAGTGATAAAGAGCCCACCTGCTGATGCAGGAGATGAAAGAGACATGGGTTTGATCCCTGGGTCAGGAAGATCCAGGAGGAGGGCATGGCAACCCACTCGAGTATTCTTGCCTAAAGAATCCCATGGACAGAGAAGCCTGGCAGGCTACGGTCTATAGTGTTGCAAAGAGTTGGACACGAATGAAGTGACTTAGCACGTTCAGCTATTTACACCTAGTAAACAGAAGAGAGTATAGATTTCAACAGTACTGGCTCCTCTTTCTTACTGCATGAACATTTCTAGGCCCTGGGTCGGTCTCTCCTTCCCTTGGTTGGTTACTGATATTTCCTTGTATCTTTCCACAGGTACATGTGTTTTTTTGCTTGTTTGAAACAAACATATCCCAACCATATCATAGTCAAAGGAAAACTGACTTTGTCATTTCCCACTCACAAGCCTACTTTGGAAGCTAACCTAAGTGTAAGAGCCCCCACCCCGCCCCCACTCCGCACCGTATTTCCGGTTTAATTGTGTTAAGATGTTCTGTACAGAGTTGAATAATACTGATGAGGGCCGGTGTCCTTCTCTTGTTCCCACCTTCAGTGCTTCAACTGGGAGTGCTTCTAGTGCTGTATTGATGAATACATTGTCTGACAAGAGCGTTTGGGTAGAAGCCTGGACACAGGATTTTGCTTTGTTTGGTATCTCGTGTGAGCTGAATTTTTGGTGAATGTTTTGCATCTGTTAATATCTTAAAAATCTTAATATAATATAATGAAGTACAGTAATATAACACCTCACGTTGAACTATCCACTTGTTCTTGAGATAAACTTTACTAGGTAAGATTTTTCATTTTAATACATTGCTGTATTCATATTCATTCTGCTAATATTTTAGTCAAGGTTTCCTTACATATATTATATAGAAATGGCCTTTGGCTTCTTTGTTGTACAGTTTTGGAAGCGGGGTCATTTTGGGTAGCTTTCCTTGATTTTTTTTTTTTTTTTCCGGTTTGTATAACATGGCAGTTGTCTTTATCGTAAATATTTGGTGGAACTTTATGTAAAAAAAAAAAAAAAAATCTGGCATGGTATCTTTTGTAGATAGGAGAGACTTTGAGAAACATCAGGCGATTTCATGGTGGGAAAATAGTCCTGGCAAGAAACC
>NW_011494688.1:736995-745263 GCF_000754665.1 Bison bison bison | reverse complement strand
ACCTATCCGGGATGCAGGTGGGCCTGTCACACATCAGTAATGATGCTTTTTAAAAAATGACAGGTGTGGCCACACATTCTTGTCTGTATTGAGACAAGAATGTGTGTGTGTTGCTCACACATGGTTGGGGTCATGAAAATGCTCCTCAGGGCTTTTTAGTAACCACTGTTTTTTCAGGATTGCAGAATTTACCTTAGTATTTTGGTCGGAGTAAATAGTACCAGATTTATGTCCACGTATCAATATTCTTTGCGTAATTATCATCAGCCATATTCAGAATACCATTTGGCAGACTTGGGCTGGTCAGAGCTTTCAGCTTGGTTAGTTTTGGCCAGTTCTGTGCCTGTGCAGGTCTCAAAACATCCAAATGAGTACAGGATTTCTTTTCTAACATATTACATGATCTATGTGTTCCTTAAAAATACTGGATTCTGCAAAATCACACACTAAAGGTATCCGGGCTTACGGGGACAATAGTGTTAAGGCAGGCCAGCTGCTATGTCATGTAACCGGAGAACTAACCAGACAGTTTTGGTAACTTGGGAGATGTAACTTGGACTTGTGGAGTAGTTTTCAATAGATCAGCAACTTTCAAGTGAACTGCCAGTGCTAGGAGTGCCCGCTGTGTGCCCAGGACTCAGCCTTTGGAGATAGAAAGATAAAAAAGGTCTTTGTCCTTGAAGTTCACCTGGACAAGAGTCTTTGAACTTCTATGGTCTTCTGACCTCTTAGTCCCTCTGCATGTTCTTCGTCACCCCTTAGAATTTGTCTGTCTCAGGCCTTCCCTGGTTCAGGCGTGAAGGGGCCTGTTATAGTCACCCTGGATGAGCAGACCTCTGCCTATTTTCAGTATTTTCATATTTTCAGTATTTTTTTTCTGGAGGATAAACAACTACTTATTGTAGAAACTGTGAAAAACAGATCCATTGTACAAAGACTGTGTCATCAGTGCCACCCCCCAGAACCCCCTTTACTGCTGTGGGTTATGTGCTTCTATCATTTCTAGTGCCTCCAAGGATTGATGTGGATCTTTTCAGCAAGCAAAATGGGGATCGTGTTGTTCATCCCACCCTGTTCTTCTGCTGTTGAGTGCCTGTGACAGTCATTGCTTGTTCTTAATTATGGTCGTGTAATTATTCCTTTGTTAGAAGAACAATCTGTTTGCAATAACAGATTACACATACAGTGTATGTAGCGGTTTGGTGGTGGTTATTTGCAAAGTTGTGTCCAACTCTTTGCAACCCCATGAACTGTAGCCCACCATGTTTGTGGTTTTGGACAATATAAATGCATTTTCTTACAGTTCCGTAGAAGTACAGCACAGGTCTCCCTGAGCTAAAACCAAGGTGTGGCAGGGCTGCCTTCATTTCTGGAAGTTCAAGAGAATCCATTTCTGCCTGGTCCCACTTGTAGAGGCTGTCTCTGTTCTTTGGCTGGTGGCTCCTCCTCCGTGTTCCAAGCCAGCAATGGCAAGATAAGTCCCTCTCATTTGGCCTCACTTTAACCTCTTCTCTGCCTCTATTTACCATTTTAAAGGACCCTTGTGATTACACTGATCTCACTCAGATAACCTAGGATAACCTCCTTATTTTAAGGTCAGATGATTAGCAACCTGGATTCCATCTCTTCCCTTAATTCCCCTTTGTCATGTAAGTTACATATTCACAGGCTCTGGGATTTAGGATGTCTGTGCCTGTGGGGCGGGGCGGGAGGCACTTCTGCCCTTGCTTGTCTCCTGTGGTTGTTTGCGTTAGTGTGGATGACAACTCAGTGAACACTTTCATATGTCCATCTCTGTGTATCTCTGGTTAATCCCATGGACCACCTTCCTGTAAATGGAATATTTCAAACTGATCATTTTCATACGCTTGACCAAAAAAAAAAAAAAATCAAAGTATTAAAATTCCAGTCTTGATTGGGTAGGAGAACAGGAGGCAAGTTTAGTGCTAAAGAGAAATTTTCAGAGCTGGGAGGAGATCATTTTGTCCCTCTGTTGCATCCCACTGAGAGTGTATGGTTCTGTTTCTCATTATAGCTTTTTTGTATTCCCTGTGGCTTCTGACGCGTGTTAGACACGTTTATTTGGTATCTATTTGCTAAATAAACAAGGAAGTTACACACACACACGTGCACACACACACACACACATACCACCATTAAACACCTTTTTTTCACTCCATTCTTTTCTAATATTAAATCTTAGTAGATTTACTGTAGTTAATTCTTTAGTGTTTTGGACACTGCCAGCTGTTTTGTGTTTAAATGTAGTACTGTCTCAACATCATGGAAATGGGGGACGTTGGTTCTCATACCAAGCATGTACTTGGATGATTTTAGTTGTTCTGTTTTGCAATTTTTTATTTTTTTTTTTGCCACACTGTGAAGAATCCAGAATGTTAGTTCCCCGACCAGGGATCAAACCTGTGCCCCTTGTAGTGGAAGCACTGAGTCCTAACCAGTGGACCGCCAGGCAGTTCCCCTGTTTTGCTCATTTTAAAGGCTAAACATGTGTCCTGTGTTCTCATTCCCTCCTTCTTTCTTCTTCTTTTTTTAATACAAAAAGTTTATTACAAGAACTCCACAAATTTATTTAAATACCAGTTGTCAGAACGAATGACACCAAGCGTTACTTTGATATGGTCAGAATAAAACGCTTGAAATGACCCTTACAGCTCTTTTTCCTTGGGACCAGATGTCTTTGAGAATTAAGGCTTTTGGGTGGGAGGAATGAACGTGTCTTCATTTCCCAGGGCTGCCATAACAAAGTACCACAAGCTTGGTAGCCTAAAACTGCAGAAATTTGGGACTTCTCTGGTGGTCCAGTGGTTAAGAATCTCCCTTCCAATGCAGAGGACACAGGTTCAAACCCTGGTCAGGGAACTACCATATGTTACAGGGTATAAGCCTGCATGCAGGGAAGACCCAGTGCAGCCAAAATGAAAAAAAAAACACACACACACACACAAAATGACCGAAGTGTATTCTCTCACTGTTCTGGAGGCTGACAGTCTGAAATCAAAGCATTGGCAGGGCTGTGCTCCCCTGGCAGCCTTGAGGGAGGATCCTTCCTGCCTCTGCCGGCTTCCGGTGGTTCCAGGCGTTCCTGGGCTTGCAGCTGCAGCATTGCAGTCACTGCCTCCGCAGTCACGTGGCATTGTCCCTGTGCGTCTGTTTCCCCTTCTTGTAAGGACACCAGTCATGTTGGATGAGGGCCCATCCTAATGACCTCATCTTAATTTCATTACATCTGCAAACCCTCTATTTCCAAATAAGGCCACACTCACAGGTACCATGGGGTTAGGCCTTAAGTGTATCTTTTTGTGGTGGGGGCAGGGGGGGCACACTTTTCAACCCATAACTGGGTGGGCTGTGGAAAGGTCACGCTGAGCATCTGCCACATACAGCACAACACGTCCATTGGGTTGGAACAGTGGTCCATCATCAAACGCACAAGCAGGCACGCGCAGCCCGCTCGAGGGCTCATAATAAAGCTGCAAGCAGCCTCATGTGCTGCTGGGCCACCAAATGAACTCAGGTCAAGCTGGTTGGCTTCGTGCCCAATGGGTGCAGCTTTTGGTTTTCAAAATCTCCTGGATTTGGATTGACAACTTAATCAATCCTTGATTCCTAACAGTGGGTTAGTGAGCTTTCTGGGCATTTCTGTCAAGGGAGAGTTACTACACATGGACTAATTTTGTTTTTTTCCCTCTTCCTATCTGGAAAGTGACTCAACCCGAGGTATCAAGAAGCTGACTTAGTTTGACCACCACATCTTCATGTCCAACCAGAATAGAAACTTTATTCTGAAAATTAATCCCTTGCTCGATGTTAAACCTTCTGTCTCCCTCACAGCAAAGCAGATACTCTCCAGATACCAACAACCCCCAAGTCACAAAGCCAGGCAGACTTCTGTTGAACCAAAGCATCGTGCCTCTCCCCTCTCCAGAGGGGTTGGCGTCCACAGAACGTCAGCACAGAAGCCAAACCCCTAGCTACCTTAGAAGAAGCAAGCAGAGCATGAGTGGGAAGTCAACTGGCTACCACCTCCCCGCCAGCAACAGCAGAGGAAACAGACACAGCTTCGTAGCTGCGAAAGTAGGAAGCAGTTTGCTTACATCCCCACATCGTAACTGCTTACTGAAAGCTGCTAGAAGGAACATCCAGAACAGTATTAGACATTGCTGAAGCATGTTCATTGTAACAGTCCTTAGGGCAGAAGTATTGAAAACATCTGGAATGTCAGGGAGATGCTTATCAGTGAGATGGGACTTTCGTGATATCAGAAATCTTCAGAGGAACATTTAGTCACAAAGAAAACTTACAATATAAGGGTGGGGAAGGGACGCAGTATCCCTATGTGGTGAAGTAAAAGTTGCTCAGTCGTGTCCAGCTCTTTGCGACCCCATGGACTATACAGTCCATGGAATTCTCCAGGCCAGAATACTGGAGTGGGTAGCCTTTCCCTTCTCCAGGGGATCTTCCCAACCCAGGAATTGAACCAGAGTCTCCTGCATTGCAGGTGGATTCTTTACCAACTGAGCTATCAGGAAGCCCTATAACATGAACCAGTTTTAATCAAATACATAAGCATAAGGTCTAACAGGGATGGATAACAATGCTTTTTGTAATAGACTGCTTATTTACTTCAGAGTCTTTTCTGCTTCTCTGTAATAGATCTGTTCTTTCTTTTTTCTTTCCCCTCCTCCCAACTAAGTCCCTTGGTCCAGGGGCCTGCTATCTTTGCGGGGAAAATTGTATTCTCTTATATTCAATCACAGCACTATCCTCATTGCAGCCAGGTATCAGCTGAGTTTGGGTGATGTCATAGGAATTACTGTTCCAAGCAGGATGCCTTGTACCCCCAGGGCAGGATGGTGATGGAGAAAGAGAACCTGATGGGGAAGAGAGATATTTGGCTCTGGTTTTTGCTTCCCTACTGGACAGCCCGATTGCATGGCCTCTGTTCCTCCCATGACAACAGGTTTTCCCTAGAGTCCCTCTTGAGTAAGTGACTGATTTTTCTCAGCTGCTGTGTCATAAAGGATTATCTCCCAATTTTACAGAGGGGGAGTGTCGGCTTAGGGGAGAAGGAAGCTTGCTGAGGTTCATTAGACGTTAACAGCAAAGCCAGGACCAGTTCTGAGGTCTTCCAAGGGCTGCTGCAGTGTCCATTCTTCTGCTCCGGGTTTGCCAACTGGACTGCTGGCCAGAACCTCTGGCCCCCCTTCTCAGAGCTGGCCCAGAGTGCTGGGAAAGGGGCTAGACATCAATAGTTTTGACTACCACCACCTCCCCCGCCCCTTTTTAAAAAAATGATTATTTGGTGATGCTAATGCCATCTTGGGCTTCCCTGGTGACTCAGATGATAAAGAATCCGCCTGCAATGTGGGAGACCTGGGTTCGATTCCTGGGTTGGGAAGATCCCCTGGAGGAGCGCATGGCAACCCGCTCCGGTATTCTTGCCTGAAGAATCCCCATGGACAGAGGAGCCTGGCAGGGTACAGTCCATGGGGTTGCAAAGAGTTGGACACAACTGAGCGACTAAACACAATGCAGTCTTGGTACTGGATTTTGGGAATCCCTAAATTCCCGAAAGGACTGCAAGGCAGTCCCTACCAGGGGTGTGTGTGTGTATGTACATGCACACATACAAATGCAAGATGAGTATTTATTTTTATAGTACTTGAGTGCTTAGTATGTACAAGGCGATGCTCTTAGACTAGTGGATGTTGTATGACAAATTAGTCACCTAACAATTCTGAAGGCACTTTTAACATTTCTGGGGTGCACTTTTATTAATTTTTAAAATATTTACAGTGATTTGGATGTGTGATATTTACATACATTTGTATAATACACTTTTATAATTTATACTTTTTATTAAATGAGTGCATTTTACATATCCTTGTTACATATACCTTTGTTCATGGGATCATAACGCTTATGCTGTAGCTTTCTGTCTTTTTAATTTGGGGGAGATTTTCTTAGACCTGCCTTAGACCTGCCTCTCCTCTCATACTGATGAGTTTTCATTTCAGAAATTGTGTTAGTTACAGTAGATGCTAAACTGCTGAAAGGGAGACCCCCCTTCCCAACTTCGGTGGCTCCGAGTGTCTTTTGCTCCCACTTAACAGCCCAGGGCTCCATGAGGTTGTTCACTTGCCAGTGGGGCACCGTGAGGGTTGGTAAACCTGGCCTCTGGGGTGGGAGCCGGCTCCTGTCTGCCAGGTCTGCTTCCAGCCTGTGGGAAGCAGACGTGAGCCTGGATGAAACCTCTTCCCTTTTTAAAGATGTGCCTCCAGAGTTACTGCCTGTCACTTCCATTTGCCTCCCGTTGGCCAGAAATGAGTCTCATGGCAGCACCTAGCTGGCGGAGAGGCTGGGAGGTGTAGTCCAGCTGGGGGGACACGAGTTCAGCTCTTACGTGGGAGATAACTGGTGGCACGAGGAGGAAGGAGAGAGTCCATCACTTTACCGTCGGGTGCAGCGTGAGCGTGGTCAGCGCCGATGATGGGGAACGGGATGGAAGTCCAAGCTGCCAAGCACAGGCTACAATTTGGCAGTGACAGCGTCTGTGAGAGCTGACGTTGGGTCGTGAAAGGCTGGGAAGGGTCTGGAGACACTGGACTGTGAGATCCTCCAAGAGCAGAGATAGTACCTTCCATCATTTGTTCTGTCCTGAGAACCTTTCCTAATGCTTTGACTATGAGGTAGCCAACCGAGGAGGGGAGGGAGAAAAGGCCCGAAGATGAAGAGGAGGTTTTTCCTGCCTGTAAGTGTGTGCACCTGTTGATCCAGCATCCGAGCGGTTGTCCTCTGCCAGGTGCGGGTCTAGGCTCTGAGCCCACGTTAGGCCCCAGCAGACCCAGCCCTGCCTCATAAGCCCATACTCTAGTGAGGAGTGACAGGGGGGCAAACAAGAGAGGGAAGAGAAAAAGAAATCCCAGTGGATCCTCTGATGAAAAGAAAGCAAGGTTATGAGGCGGCAGATGACTTAGGGCTGCCTCTAAGTTTGGTACAGAGCCAGCCTCTATGGGACATGGGAAATGACAGGTGGCCAACCCGCCGTGGGTCAGAGGGTCTAGCGTAACTCCCACCACAGGAATCGTGACCATGGCCTGGGTGTGGATAGGTTTGCTGGTGTGGCCCATGTACTGTGAGCTGGGGCAGAAGAGGCAGGCAGAGGCTCCATCACAGGTGGGAGGACTGGTGGATTACGGGAGGAAATCTCTATTTCTGAGGATGGTGAGAAGTCTGTGGAGAGCTTGAAGTAGGGCAGTGAAGTGATCAGTTTTCTGCCTCTGATACCACTATGGATGCCAGCTGGAGTGTAGATTGTATGAGAACAAGAGTAGAAGAATCAGCAGGGTCAGCAAGGTGGCTGTTGTAAACATGAAGAGAACTGGTGGTGGTGGCTGCCCCTTAGGTAATGAGAAGAAGGGAAAGGGACATTCTGGATCTGTTTCAGTTAGAAATGGGGCTTTCTGATAGATTGCATGGGCACATAGCAGGGAAGAAAAGGAAAACCAAGGTCCACTCAAGAGACGTGTTTGGTTTGTTTGAGGTGCCGTAATGAGCTCCAGAGTCTGGAGGTAGGGGGAGATTTTTCTGGCTAAGTGGTCTCAGGTCCATCTTAGGTTGCACTTAAATTTAGGTCTTTGGGTTATAGCTTATACCATTGCACTGAGATCATTAGGGCACAGTAGGTGTGAGGTGTGCTCTGTTCTATGGCTCCCTGTGGCCTTAGAAAGATGAAAGGGCATTCTTTTTATTTTTATATTAAAATTTTTTTTAATTAATTTTTATTGGCATATAGGGGAGAAATATCAATCACCTCAGATATGCAGATGACACCACCCTTATGGCAGAAAGTAAAGAGGAACTAAAAAGCCTCTTGATGAAAGTGAAAGTGGAGAGTTAAAATAGTTGGCTTAAAGCTCAACATTCAGAAAACGAAGATCATGGCATCTGGTCCCATCACTTCATGGGAAATAGATGGGGAAACAGTGTCAGACTTTATTTTTTTGGGCTCCAAAATCACTGCAGATGGTGACTGCAGCCATGAGATGAAAAGATGCTTACTCCTTGGAAGAAAAGTTATGACCAACCTAGATATCATATTCAAAAGCAGAGACATTACTTTGCCAACAAAGGTCCGTCTAGTCAAGGCTATGGTTTTTCCTGTGGTCATGTATAGATGTGAGAGTTGGACTGTGAAGAAAGCTGAGTGCTGAAGAATTGATGCTTTTAAACTGTGGTGTTGGAGAA
>NW_011494688.1:734245-736895 GCF_000754665.1 Bison bison bison | reverse complement strand
GTGGTGTTGGAGAAGACTCTTGAGAGTCCCTTGGACTGCAAGGAGATCCAACCAGTCCATTCTGAAGGAGATCAGCCCTGGGATTTCTTTGGAAGGAATGATGCTAAAGCTGAAACTCCAGTACTTTGGCCACCTCATGCCAAGAGTTGACTCATTGGAAAAGACTCTGATGCTGGGAGGGATTGGGGGCAGGAGGAGAAGGGGATGACAGAGGATGAGATGGCTGGATGGCATCACTGACTGGATGGACGTGAGTCTGAGTGAACTCCGGGAGTTGGTGATAGACAGGGAGGCCTGGCATGCTGTGATTCATGGGGTCTCAAAGAGTTGGACACAACTGAGCAACTGAACTGAACTGACTGTTAGTTTCTACCATATAACAAAATGAATCAGCTGCATGCATACATATAAGCCCTCTTTTTTGGATTTGCTTCCCATTTAGGTCACTACAGAGCAGGGGATTTTTTTAGATATAGGGTTATCAAGAGTCCCTAACACCACCCTCTGGTTTGATGGGAGAACTCATAGTATTCAGAATGTAGTCATACTTGTGGCTAAGATTTATTACAGTGAAAGGCCTTAAAGCAAAATTAGCAGAGGAGAAAAGTACACGGAGTGAAGTCCAGGGGAAACCAGGCATGAGCTTCTGGGAGTTTTCTCCTGGGAGAGCTAATCAGGATGTGCTTAATGCCCCAGCAGCAAGCTGTGACAGCACCTGTGAAATGCTGTCTACCAGGGAAGCTCACCAAGAGACACAGCACGGATGCTTCTTACTGGGGACTGGGCCTGTAGGCACCCTGTGCTTAACATACACCAACATTTGAGACTCCTTCAGGAAAGCAGGTGTTCATCACAAACCAATTCTTTTCAGTTTTTTTTAAGTTGACTTATGGCTACCCTGAGTCTTCGTTGCTGTGCATGGGCTTTCTCTGGTTTCAGCACGCAGAGGCTGCTCTCTGGTTGCAGCACACAGGTTTCTCACTGTCGTGGCTTCTCCTGTTGTGGGGCACAGGCTCTAGAGCGTGTGGTCTCAGGAGTTGTGATGCACAGGCTTAGTTGTTCCCCTCCATGTGGAATCTTTCTGGACCAGGGATGGCATCTGTGTCCTGTGCATTAGCAGGCAGATTCTTAACCACCGAAACACCAGGCAAGTCCCACAGACCATTTTGTTTGAAAATTTTTGACACAGTAGAGCCACTTTCATCAACTTGATCGGAACCCACCCCAAATCCAAGTTCTCAGTCACCAGCCCAGAGCTACCTTTGCAAACAGTCTTCCAGAAGATAGAAGTTTGGCCTGCCGCATTAACTCTTTTCTACACAGCATGTGACTTTTCTTATCCTGCAGTTCTTCCTTGTAGACTTGAATCCATGTCCTCGTTGACCAGCTTAAGGCAGACCTGTCCCCCTCGTCTCCTTGACATGTCTTTCTGTAGCCCTGAAAACTACCCCTTTATTCAGTCTCTGAAGGAGGAGGGGAGAAGAGCTTCCTGTCAACACCCAGAAGCGATACATACACGTACACACATGACGCGTGTACCACCAGGATACATGTGGTCTCCTTGTAGCAGCAATGGCAGCAGTAGCAAAAAATGGCTCTTCTGCAGTTCTTAAAGATCACCTGTCACTCACCTAACATTTTGTTACCTTGTTCAGGCAAGGAAATTACAGGGTGTCTCCTCCCGAAGGTGAACTGCTTTGTGATGCTCAGGCACTGTGACAGTGCAGATGATGTTGGTTTTAGTAATTAGTGGGTATAGCTTCTGGAGCTTGGTTGGTTCTACATCTCTTGAACCAGTGAAAGACATTGTTCTTGGATCCATGGAATGACTAGGTGCTTGGGAGCTAGTCCAGGATTGAGGATTGAATTGTAACCCTGATATTTAGTAGTTTGGATCATTGGGCAAGTTGTTTCACCATTCTCAGCTCCTCTCTCCCCTTGTATGATGTAAGGCTGAAATGGTGCAGCCAAGGTGTGGATGAAATGAGAGACTGTATGAAGGAGCCTGCTGCAGTGCCAGAAATGTAATCAATGCTTCACCATTGAGTGCTGTTATCATTTATTATTGAAAGAGAGTCCATAGAGTTAAGCATTCATTTATAAATATATATACAAACACATATATATGTATATAATTTAAAATTTGTATCATCATATATGATTACGCTCCTCATTATGCAACAGGTGTATGGGCGCTCATGTACCAGGCCACTTCTTCTGTTACCATAGTGCATAAAATACTTAGCTTTTTCTTCTGTGCATCTCAGTTCAGTTCAGTTCAGTCACTCAGTCATGTTTGACTCCATGAACCGCAGCACGCCAGGCCTTCCTGTCCATCACCAGTTCCCAGAGTCACCCAAACCCATGTCCATGGAGTCAATGATGCCACCCAACCATCTCATCCTCTGTCGTCCCCTTCTCCTCCTGCCCTCAATCTTTCCCAGCATCAGGGTCTTCTCCAATGAGTCAGCTCTTCGTATCAGGTGGCCAAAGTATTGGAGTTTCAGCTTCAACATCAGTCCTCCCATTGAACACCCAGGACTGATCTCCTTTAGGATGGACTGGTTGGATCTCCTTGCAGTCCAAGGGACTCTCCATTGAGAGCCTTCTCCAACACCACAGTTCAAAAGCATCAATTCTTTGGCGCTCA
>NW_011494688.1:730293-733934 GCF_000754665.1 Bison bison bison | reverse complement strand
GAGCTTTAAGCCAACTTTTTCACTCTCCACTTTCACTTTCATCAAGAGGCTTTTGAGTTCCTCTTCACTTTCTGCCATAAGGGTGGTGTCATCTGCATATCTGAGGTTATTGATATTTCTCCCAGAAATCTTGATTCCAGCTTATGCTTCGTCCAGCCCAGCGTTTCTCATGATGTACTCTGCATATAAGTTAAATAAGCAGGGTGACAATATACAGCCTTGACGTACTCCTTTTCCTGTTTGGAACCAGTCTGTTGTTCCATGTCCAGTTCTAACTGTTGCTTCCTGACCTGCATATAGGTTTCTCAAGAGGCAGGTCAGGTGGTCTGGTATTCCCATCTCTTTCAGAATTTTCCACAGTTTCTGTGCATCTCAATCTCATTTTAAATCCCTTGGTTCTTGCAGGCTATTTTATATGGCCAAGATCATTCTGAGGCCAGTTGCTAAATGTATGGGTTAAATTCCTCTGTCTGTTAAATTCTCCAGGCGAGAATACTGGAGTGGGCAGCCATTCCCTTCTGCAGGGGAACTTGCCAACCCAGGGATTGAACCCAGGTCTCATGTATTGTATGCAAACTCTTTACCATCTGACCCGCTCAATCTCATTTTAAATCCCTTGGTTCTTTAGGCTATTTTATAGAGCTAAGAGTATTCCAAAGCCAACTGCTAAATGTTTGGATTAACTATGTTACTCTTCTTTAATTGCTGGAAGGATTATATATCTCTCCAGGGCAGGGGCAATGTCTGTGGTATTCGCTGCCCTGTCCACATAGAGCTTACTGTGTAGGAGATGCTGTGTCATGAGTGTTGGATTGCATTTTAAGAATCTAATGACTGTAGTTTGCTTTTACTTGTCAGCGGTTCTGACAAGGGAGTTTATTATTGGGGGAAGAGAAGCTTCTAGAAGTAGCATTGAGGCTGAGCACTGCATGTGTCACAACAGTGGGGACACGGTTCGAAACTCAGGGTTCCTATATTCTACAGGATCTGGGAAATGTTACAGTAGGAAATAAAAAATTTTGAAAGGGAAAAATGAGAAAATAATACCAAAGAAACTTTTTGAAAACTATCTTGAACAGCAGTCTTTTGCCAAAGAAGGGGCAGGGATGTGAGTATGGTGCTGTACCCCCAAACCTGAACTTTAAGAGAGAGCCACTTGGAAACCAGATAGGGTGGCCAGATTCGGCCAAAACAAACACAGCATGAGGAGCTGTGTTTATTTTTTTATTTTTGGTCACACCCCTCGGCTTGCAGGATCTTAGTTCCCAGATGAGGGATTGAACCCAGGTCCCTGGAGTGAAAGTGCGGAGTCCTAACCATTGGACAGTCAAGGAGTTCCCTCACGTCTTTCAGTGAGGGAACTAAGTCGCTTCAGTTGTGTCCGACTCTGTGCGACCCCATAGATGGCAGCCCACCAGGCTCCCCCATCCTGGGATTCTCCAGGCAAGAACACTGGAGTGGGTTGCCATTTCCTTCTCCAATGCATGAAAGTGAAAAGTTAAAGTGAAACCGCTCAGTCGTATCCGACTCTTAGTGACCCCATGGACTGCAGCCTACCAGGGTCCTACATCCATGGGATTTTCCAGGCAAGAGTACCGGAGTGGGGTGCCATTGCCTTCTCCGTTCATTGGATTAGTTATGGGATATTCTCAGATTGTATAGAAGCCATCATCTTTTTAGATATTCTCACTCTCTTTTTCTCTTTCCTGTTTTTCTTCCTAGTCTTATAATTAGTTGTGCTTGAAGTCTTTTCATTTTCCTTCCTGTATCTATTGATATCTTCCATATTTTTGGTCTTCTTGTTTGTACATGTTTTAGGTAAAATTATTGTACGGTTGATGAGAATTTGGAGGTCTGAAGCCATCGCTTATCATGAGAGTAGGGCAGTTAGTGTCTGTGTGGATTGTCAACAGTTTCTGTTAACCGACTTCCAGTGTTTTGTGTCCTTGGCATGTGGTTTTTGTTTCGGAGCTCAATGTAGAGCCCTTCCACCTTTACTTTCTCTGTTTCACTTAACCATTTTTTGCTTTTTTAACATTTTATTTCTTTACTGGTCTGCACTGGGTCTTAGTTACAGCCCACGGGATCTTTAGTTGTGGTTATGTGGGATCTAGTTCCCTGACCAGGGATCAAATCCTGGCCCCCTGCATCAGGAGCGTGGAGTCTTAACTGGTGGACCACCAGGGAAGTCCCTGGACATCTTTTTATGACAGTACATACAAACCATTTTTTTTTCCTTAATTCTTCCACTGTATATTATTTTTCTGTGCCACAACTGTGTCCATTTCTCCTTTTTTCTTTTTAAAAATTTGATTGAAGTATAGTTGCTTTACAATATTTTGCCAATTTCTGCTGTACACCAAAGTGAATCAGCTATATGTATACATACAGTCCGTCTTTTTTGAATTGCCTTCCCATTTAGGTCCTCACAGAGCACTGAGTTGAGTTCTCTGAGCTGTACATTAGGTTCTCATTAGTTATCTGTTTTATAGTGTGTATCTATGTCAATCCCAATCCGCCAGTTCATCCTACTCCTTCACTCCCCCTTGGTGTCCATGTGTGTGTGTTCTCCACGTCTGTGTCTTTATTTGTGCTTTTGCAAATAGGTTCATCGCCCCTTTTAGCTAAATGAAGTGAGATTCCCTAAGACTTCACTGTTGTCTCATGAATCATCCTGTACATACCCCCTCTTCAAGCTCTTCTGCTAAATGTCTCTCGAGTGCTTACTCATGCAAGGTATGAGCATGGTAAGCTCTTGATGTGAATTGTGTGAATTTATCTTCATAACCAACCTGGCGGGAGGTGCCATTATTTTCACTTTCTAGAGGAGAATGTCATGGCCCAGAGAGGTCCCGTGACTCAGCTGGGGTTTCACAGCTGGAGGTGGGCACAGGCACCTTATAAACCAGGCAGCCTGACTCCGGAGTCTGACGGCATGTATGCACTGTCCCCCTCGCCCGCCCCACGCCATGCTGTTCAAAGTTTGGCCTATGGACTTGTTCTGTTTGTCACTGGCCCAAGGGGAGACAAATTCTTAACCCATAATCCACTGTAAACATTTAGTAACTTCCCTAGCAATTTCTCATTGCTCTGTATCCAAGCAAATGACCAGGGCGCTTATCTTCCTGAACTGGGCATGGACCGGTTTGGGTGTTGTTAAATTCATGGGGCGAAGCATGTCTGTAGAGCTGTTTCTGCTCGTGTCCAGCAGGGCACGCACGGAGGGATGTGTTGTCCCCTGCGGACTGGTGGTGAGGGCTGGTCTTTCACTAAGCTGGTGTGAGAGGCCTTGCAGCTTGATGAAACTGGCTAACCATTAAGGTCCTTTTTAACATCAAGATTCTCCGAGTTCTTGTCCTGAAAGTCCCCTTTGTTGCGGTTTCCGCCCTTGCCCTGCAGTCCTGGAACAATGGCCTGAGCACAGTGTCTGGGGCAGCTTAGCACACTTGTGAGGGCTAATAATGACTCCTTTCTGGCCCTTGTGTACTTAGTGATCTGCTGACGATACTGGGAGGAAATAAATAATATAAATGCTTTCATCTATCAGTTATTAATTGCTTTTACTGTGAGCTGGTACACAGTGTGTGGAGGAAGCATGAGATAACCTGGTGCTTCCATGGCCTAAATAGAGGATTGTAATT